>NC_080168.1:31514269-31709362 GCF_950295315.1 Erinaceus europaeus
TTTTATTTTATTTTATTTTATTTTATTTTATTTTATTTTATTTTATTTTATTTTATTTTATTTTATTTACCTCCAGGGTTATCGCTGGGGCTCTGTGCATGCATTACGAACCCACTGCTCCTGGAGGCCATTTTTCCCATTTTGTTGCCCTTGTTGTAGTTATTGTTGTCATAGCTGCTGTTGTTGGATAGGACAGAGAGAATTGAAGAAAGGAGGGAAAGACAAAGAGGAGGAGGAGGAGAGAAAGACAGATACCTGCAGCCTTGCTTCACTGTCTGCGAAGCGACCCCTTGCAGGTGGGGAGCCGGAGGCTCGAACCAGGATCCTAACGTCGGTCCTTGAGCTTTGCACCATATGCACTTAACCTGCTGTGCTACCACCCAGATCCACTGCTTCATTGTTCTTGAAGTTTCCCCCCTGAAGGTGGGAGCCAGGTCATTGTGCATGGTAATGTGTGCATTCTACAGGGTGTGCCAATGCCTGGCTCCTAGGCATCAGTATCTCTAATAAATATCGTAACTGTTTTGATAAGCAGCAAAACTGAATTATTAGCAATAGCTTGCTTTTGGTTTAAAGTAACCCAATGGTGCAAAGCACAAGGACTGGAGTAATGATCCCGGTTCGAGCCCCTGGCTCCCCACCTGCAGTGGTGAAGTAGATCTGCACGTGTCTATCTTTCTCTCCTCCTCTTTGTCTTCCCCTCCTCTATCCATCTCTCTGTCGTATCCAACAACAACAGCAATAACAATAATAATAACAGCAATAATGAGCAACAAATGGGAAAAAAATGGCCTCCAGGAGCAGTGGATTCGTAGTGCAGGCACCGAGCCCCAGAGATAACCCTGGAGGCAAATCATCAACATCATCATCATCATCATCATTATCATCATCATCATCATCATCATCCAGTGGGTCATATTCACCAAGCTGTGGCCTTGCATATATATGATTCTGTTCCCCTGGGTCAAGTTTTTCATTCAGACAGACACAGAGAGAAACAGATTCATCGGAAGAGACATCACAGTGACAGAGCTTCCCCTAGTCCCATGGCACTTGCAGCTACAATGAGGGCTTAAACCTGTGTTGTGCACATAAGCAAAGTGTGCACTCAACCCACTGGACTATCCATCCCTACATTTTAGAAATTTTAAAAATTTCTTTATTGGGGTTAATGGTTTCCAATTGACAGCAAAACACAATAGTTTGTACATGCATAACATTTCCCAGTTTCCCACAGAACAATTCAACCCCCACTACGTCCTCCTCTGCCATCATGTTCCAGGACCTGAACCCTTCCCTCCCCTGCCCACAGTCTTTTACTTTGATGCAATAAACCAACTCTGGTCCAAGTTCTGCTTAGTGTTTCCCTTTTGATCTTGTTTTTCAACTTCTGCTATGAGTGAGATCATCCCATATTCATCCTTTTGTTTCTAACTTATCTCACTTAACATGATTTCTTCAAGCTCCATGCAAGATGGGGCGAAGAAGGTGAATTCACCATTTTTACATTTTAGAATTTTACATCAAAATTAACTTCAACTCCACCAAAAGTAAAGTGCATCTTTAAACCATGGTTTCTGTGCCCTATATATTCTGTGGACCTTAATAATAGCAGAATAGACTGGAGTGGGAGTGAAAAGCAGCAGCAGGAAAGTGAAAAGCTCACTGCTCAGGTAGGAAAGGTGTCAATAGCGGTTCATTTTAAAAGCACTAACTAGAATTCACAAGCCCAAAACTGTGTCAAAAACTTAATGACAATGTTCAGAGGTGACACAGAGCACCTGGGGTTAGGAAGGAAAAAAAAAAAGATATCAGTGTGAATCAGCCTTTAAAACAAGAATAAAAAGGAGGAGAAAAGGGAAATTATAAAGAGCTCTTACAATGTTTATTTTAGAATAGTTTTACATATTTTATGATCTTGCATATTTTATGATCTCAAAAAGAAATCAATTTTACTTACATTTTGCAGTTATTATGCAGCTGGCCAGAGAAAATATCATAGTATCTTCTAGGATCTAGGGAACAAAGCTAAGTTTAGAAAAAGTGAAATGTAAGGTGGCCTATATTAGGCCCTACTAAAATAACCTAGGGTATAAAATTAGGGTCAAGGAAAGGAAAATAAAATTATGTCATTTTTTATAATGTTTTCACTTTTTTTTTTAAAAAAAGTCTACATAATGTAATAAACCAGCCAAAATACTATCTTGTCTTTTTGATGCAGAAAACATCAATTAGTAGTATTACTGATTCACTTTATCCAAGAAAAACTGTCTCTGTCCTATCTTTCCTGCTTGACCAGCTGCAGAAACAATGGAAAAGAGCTTAATGCAAATCTCCAAAATCTGTCCTGCTTTATGTCTTATGGCATTTTAGCCACCAAGTTGCAGACGCTACTAGGATTCCATCCTGACTTCTCTGGGCAGACGACCTCAGCAATGTCCAAGAGCCCCACCTCTCCAGAGCCTTGCCTCACTAGGGAAAAATAGAAACAGGCTGGGGGTATGGATTCACCTGCCAATGCCCATGTCCAGTGGAGAAGCAATTACAGAAGCCAGACCTTCCACCTTATGCACCCCATAAGAATTTTAGTCCATACCCCCAGAGGGATAAAGAATAGGGAAACTTCCAATAGAGGGGATGGGACACAGAACTTTAGTGGTGGGAAATGTATGGAATTGTACCCATTATCATACAATCTTGTTAATTATTACTAAATTACTAAAAAAAAAAAAAAAATCTCTGTACTACCACAGAGGGGAACAAATCAAGATGCTACATCAAATCACATAGTCAGAGTTTAGTTGACAAAAGCTTATATAAACCTTTTTCCTATTCTACTATTAGAGAAACTTGGTTCAATATTTACTCATGCAAATACCAAATAACATGCAACTGCTTCAAAGAGCTAACAGAAGATTATGGACATTGCCTCTGTAAACTAAAAGTGAAGACATTGAATTTTAATAGGGCATCTCAATTAAAAGTGAATAAAAATATTTTATTTGATAAACATCTAAAAATCACATTACCTGTTGATTGTTAAGGTTTCCCTGTATTAAGGTGTCGATGAAAGTATTTTGACTGAAGTTCTTTCCTTTTTGTTCTTGTATGATTTTCTTTAAAATAGATTCTAGTTGCATAAGGGCTTGTGGAAGAAAAAAAGATTTTAGAACATAATCAATTGTGACAATTGAAAAAGTTTACTATTTCTGTACAGTCTTAGTATATATCGAATAAAACATTCAAAGGTAAAGGAGTAGAAAATACACACTCACGCGTCCAAGTTAGATCAGCTGGTAGAGCACTGAGGAACTTGCATGCCTGCAGCTACTAGTTAGTCTAGCACTGTAAGTACCAAAAATGTGCTTTGGCTTCTTTCTCACGCTCACAGGAAACCCCCTTCTTCTCTCTCCTTCTCTCTTTCCCTCTCCTTGTTCCTCTCCTTTTTTCCCTCTCGTGCAATAAGGGTAAGTCTTTATGGCCACCTGAATTTACAATGCAAGCAAAAGCAATACTCAAACGAACAAGTTCACCCTACTTCCTGGGAATCTTTACACAGGTAGGAGGAGGGAGCTGGGAGATGAGTTCTGAAAAGGTGCTCCCTATTCAATTATGAAATAAAATGAACTTTATGTAGAAACTCACCTTTTCTTACTCTCTTGCTAAACTTTAAATATATAAAGCACATATGCATAATTCAGAGAATCGTTGTAAAGCAAATACTTATAATATCAAACCCAGGTGGCCCAGGTTGGGTCACTGGACTTAGGAGTATGAGGACTAGTTTGACTCCTGGCACCACATGTTCCAGAATGATGCTCTGGTTGTCTTACGACTGGTCATCACCAACATAGTGAATGTAAGCAGAAAAAGGGAAGAGGTCCAAAAACCAAACCCTGTCCATGGAGAAGGATGAACCTGTACACCCATCATTAAAACATCTGAGAGATGGGGGCCAGGCAGTAGTGCAGTGGGTTAAGTGCACATAGTACGAAGCAGAAGAACCTGCATAAGGATCCCTGTTCAATCCCCCAAGCCCCCACCTGCAGGGGGATCACTTTGAGGACTGTGAAGCAGGTCTGCAAGTGTCTATCTTTCTCTCCCCCTCTCTGTCTTCCCCATCTCTCTCCATTTCTCTCTGTCCTATCTAACAACAACAGCTATGAGAACAGTAACAATAACAGCAAGGGCAACAAAATTAGAAAAGTGGCCTCTAGGATCAGTGGATTCGTAGTGCAGGCACCAAGCCCCAGCAATAACCCTGGAAGCAAAAAAAAAAAAAAAAAAAAAAAAAAAAATCTGAGAGATAAGAATAAATGGACAGGGAGTTGGGTGGTAGCGCAGCGGGTTAAGTGCCCATGGCGTGAAGCACAAGAACCTGCGTAAGGATCCCGGTTCGAGCTCCTGGCTCCCCACCTGAGGGGGAGTTGCTTCACAGGCGGTGAAGCAAGTCTGCAGGTGTCTGTCTTTCTCTCCCCCCTCTGTCTTCCCCTCCTCTCTTCATTTCTCTCTGTCCTATCCAACAAATGACAACATCAACAACAACAAAACAAGGGCGATCAATTAGGAATATGAAAGGAGACCACCTGGGACTGAAATGAGACAGAAATGGACCGACTACAGGAACCCACCAGGTCACCGGTGAGTGCAAACACGTGTGGCTGGTGACAGAGAGGAGCCTAGGGAGAGATTAAGTGGCTGGTAACAGTCAGCAGTTTGTCAGTTGAGACACCACCTCCAGTCTGTTCCACCAACAAGGGGACAGCTGAGGGGAGGAGAGGACTCCCCAGAGACTCACCAAGTGCAACTCTGGGTCTCCATTGCTACTGCCCTCAGAGTCTGGAGCAGCAACAGGGAGGGACACCAGGGGACAGAGATCTCACCAGGAAACTCAGGAGAAGACCTATACCTTGGTGGCATAGCTTTGGGGCTGTGAAAGTCTCTTTGCATAACCATTGGATTATCTCTGCCACACCCTGCTTTATCTCTTGATCAGGAGTCAATGATTAAGCTAAGAAGCCTACTTGTAGTTTAAAAGCCCTCAGGCTTCCATAGCCTACAGGGAAGAAAAAGAAAAAGAGGCCTTTAAACCACTGAGCTCAAACTCAGGGATTGAAACAACTGTTAACTTTCACCACTGTGAACCCCTTAATTACCTTACTTAGACACAAGTAAATCCAGGCAACAGTGATCAGTAATTTGAAAAGTACTGAGAGAGGGAACTCATAACATAATATATAAAATGGTTAAACCAACAAGAAGAAATAATGGAGAAACAAACCAGGACAAGAGTCCAGCTAAAAGCCCCCCAAAGGGTGAAGAACAAAATAAAGAGTTCAACATCCAAACACTAGCTAAGGAAATAATCACAGGAGTGAGTAAAGAATTTAAAAGAATTGTAATAAGAAATAAAGGAACAACAAATGAGACTCTGGAAGAAAACACTAATTATCTCAAAGTTATTAGAGAGCTGAAAGCTGAAATAGCTGAGCTAAGAAGGCAACTAGCTGAACAAGCTAAAACAGTATCAGAACAGGGTAACAAATAGAAGAACTCCAGAAAACAGTAGAGGGCAGAGAGAATAGAATCAATGAGGCTGAAGACAGAATTAGCAAGATTGAGGACGAATTAGAGACAACTAAAAAAGAAGGAAGAGATCTCAAAAAGAGAATAAGAGATGCTGAAAACAACAACAGAGTCCTATGGGATGACTTCAAAAGAAACAATATACGCATTATTGGCTTACCAGAGGAAGAAAGAGAGGGAGTGGAAGAAAGCATTCTTCAGGCCATAATAGCCGAAAAATTTTCTAGTCTAGACAACACCAAAGACATAAAGATTCAAGAAGCCCAGAGGGTCCCAAACAGAATTAACCCAGACTTAAAGACACCAAGACACATCATACTTAGAATGGAAAGAAATGAGGATAAAGAAAGGATCCTGAAGGCTGCAAGAGAAAACCAAAGAGTCACCTACAGAGGAAAACCCATAAGATTAGCAGCAGACTTTTCCACACAAACACTACAGGCCAGAAGAGAATGGCAAGATATCTATCAAGTGCTCAATGAGAAAGGCTTTCAACCAAGAATAATATATCCTGCTAGAATGTCATTCAGACTAGATGGAGGCATCAAAACCTTCTCAGACAAGCAACAGTTGAAGGAATCAACTATCACCAAGCCTGCCCTGAAAGAAGTTCTGAAAGGTCTTCTATAAACAATCAGACCACCACAAATAGGACATATATCAAAACACTCTAAAACTCTACAAGAATGGCATTAAAATATCTTTAATCTTTGATATCACTAAATGTCAATGGCCTGAATTCACCTATTAAAAGACACAGAGTAGGAAGATGGATCAGAAAACACAACCCAACAATATGTTGTCTACAGGAAACCCACCTAACTCAACAAGACAAACACAGACTTAAAGTGAAAGGATGGAAAACTATCATACAAGCCAATGGCCCACAAAAAAGGGCAGGAACAGCTTATTCTTATATCTGACACAATAGACTTTAAAATAGATAAGATTAAAAAAGATAGGAACGGACACTACTTAATGCTCAGAGGATCAGTCAATCAAGAGGACTTAACAATTATTAACATCTATGCACCCAATGAGAAGCCGTCTAAATACATCAAACATCTACTGAAAGAGCTACAGCAATATATTAATAGCAACACAATCATAGTGGGGTGTTGAGGACTTCAACACCCCACTCTCTCAACTTGAGAGATCATCCAGGCAGAAAATCAATTAAGACATAAGGGAGGGGGGTCGGGCAGTGGCGCAGTGGGTTAAGTGCATGTGGTGCAAAGCACAGGGACCGGCGTTAAGGATCCTGGTTTGAGCCCCTGGCTCCCCACCTGCAGGGGAGTCGCTTCACAGGAGGTGGAGCAGGTCTACAGGTGTCTTTCTCTCCCCCTCTGTGTCTTCCCCTCCTCTCTCCATTTCTCTCTGTCCTATCCAACAATGAACAACATCAACAATGGCAATAATAATAACCACAACAAGGCTACAACAACAAGGGCAACAAAAGGGGGAAAAATGGCCTCCAGGAGCGGTGGATTCATGGTGCGGGCACGGAGCCCAGCAATAACCCTGGAGGGAAAAAAAAAAAAGACATAAGGGAGCTAAATGAAGAGATAGATAAACTAGAACTGTTGGACATTTTCAGAGTCATTCATCCCAAGAAACTGGAATACACATTTTACTCAATTCCACATGGGTCATTCTCAAGGATATACCATATGTTAGGCCACAAAGACAGCATCAGCAAATTCAAGAGCATTGAAATCATCCCAAGCATCTTCTCAGAACACAGTGGAATTAAACTAACACTTAACAATCAACAAAAGTCTAGTAATAGTCCCAAAATGTGGAAGCTCAACAGTACACTTCTTAACAACTTCTGGTTCAAACAGGAAATAAAGGAAGAAATCAAAATGTTTCGAGAGTTCAGTGAAAACGAAGACACAAGCTATCAAAATATTTGGGACACAACTAAGGCAGGACTGAGAGGGAAGTTCATAGCTATACAAGCACACATTAGGAAACAAGAAAAAGCACAAATAAACAGCCTGATTGCATATCTTAAAGACCTAGAAGAAGAACAACAAAGGAATCCTAAAGCAACCAGAAGGACAGAAATCACTAAAGTTAGGGCAGAAATAAATAACATTGAGAATAAGAAAACCATACAAAAGGTCAACGAAAGTAAATGTTGGTTCTTTGAATGAGTGAACAAAATCGACAAACCTTTAGCCAGACTCACAAAACAAAAAAGGGAGAAGACCCAAATAAATCAGATACTAAATGATAGAGGAGATATTACAACAGACACTGCAGAAATTCAACATATCATGCTAGGATTCTATGAACAACTATATGCCACCAAGCTAGAGAACCTGGAAGAAATGGACGATTTCCTAGATACCTACCAACTTCCAAAACTAAGTAAAGAGGAAGTGGATAACATGAACAGGACCATCACAGCTAATGAAATTGAAACAGTTATCAAAAATCTTCCCAAAAATAAAAGTCCTGGACCAGATGGTTTTACAAATGAATTCTGCAAAACCTTCAAAGAAGAACTAATACCTCTACTTTTAAAGGTCTTCTAGAACATTGAAGACACTGGAGTACTACTCCCTGCCAGCTTCTATGAAGCCAACATCATTCTGATACCAAAAGCAGACACGGACACAACCAAAAAAGAAAACTACAGACCAATATCTCTGATGAACATAGATGCGAAAATATTGAACAAAATTCTAGCCAACAGGATATAGCAGTATATTAAAAAGATTGTTCATCATGACCAAGTGGGGTTTATCCCAGGCATGCAAGGTTAGTTTAATATACGTAAATCAATCAATGTGATCCACCACATCAACAAAAGCAAGACCAAAACCACATGGTCATATCAATAGATGCAGAGAAAGCCTTTGACAAAATCCAACATCCCTTTAGATCAAAACACTACAAAAAATGGTAACAGATGGAAAATTCCTGAAGATAGTGGAGTCTATATATAGCAAACCTACAGCCAACGTCATACTCAATGGTGAAAAACTGGAAGCATTTCCACTTAGATCAGTTACTAGACAGGGCTGCCCACTATCACCATTACTATGCAACATAGTGTTGGAAGCTCTTGCCATAGCAATCAGGCAGGAGCAGGGAATTAAAAGGATACAGACTGGAAGAGAAGAAGTCAAACTCTCCCTATTTGCAGATGACATGATAGTATACACAGAAAAACCTAAGGAATTCAGCAAGAAGCTTTTGCCTCAACAACAATCAGGAAATACAGTAAGGTGTCAGGCTACAAAATTAACATTCAAAAGTCAGTGGCATTCCTCTATGCAAACACTAAGTTAGAAGAAATTGAAATCCAGAAAGATTTAAACTTTATTAGTTCTTTTTTTTCCCTTTTGTTGCCCTTGTTTTTTTAATTTTTTTTATTGTTGTTGAAATTATGTCGTTGTTGTTAGGACAGAGAGAAATGGAGAGAGATGGAAAAGACAGAGAGAGGGAGAGAAAGATAGACACCTGCAGACCTGCTTCACTGCTTGTGAATCGACTCCCCTGCAGGTGGGGAGCCAAGGGCTTGAGCCGGGATCCTTAAGCTGGTCCTTGAGATTCACGCCACCTGCGCTTAACCCACTGCTCTACTGCCCGACTCCCCAAACTTTACTAGTTCTACAGCACCCTTACTCTACAATAAGCATTAGAGTTTCTTCCACTTTTTTCTTTTAAGAAAGACTTTATTATAGGAGATGTAGGAGAACACACAAGAGAGAATATATATGACCTGTAATCTCGTGATTTAGAAATAACCTACTGAGATGTAGGCCCCTGGTTTTTGTCCTTACCTAAAACCAAAACTCTAGAAACTTACCATCTTCGTATTGTTTTTTCCGAGTAGTGCTTTTATCAAGTGATCCATCTAGAAAGCCTTTTCCGATCTCAGCCCAAACCTGGAAATAGGACAACATACCGATTAATAAGTAGATTTTCCTTTTTCTTTTTCTTTCTTTCTTTCTTTCTTTCTTTCTTTCTTTCTTTCTTTCTTTCTTTCTTTCTTTCTTTCTTTCTTTCCTTCCCTCCCTCCCTCCCTCCTTCCTTCCTTCCTTCCTTCCTTTTCTTTTTTTTTGCCACCAGGAGTATTGCTGGGGCTCAGTGCCAGCACTACAAATCGACTGCTTCTGGTGGCCATTTTTTCCTTTTTCCTACTTTTATTTGATAGGACAGAGACAAATTGAGAGGGGAGAGGGAGACAGAGAGGAAGAAAGATACCTGCAGTGAGTGTCCCAGGTTCAATACCCACCACCACCATAAGCCAAAGCTGAGTAGTACTCTGGTATAAATAACAACAAAATGAAAGATGGGAAAGAACATAAAACTTAATTAAAAAGTTTTATTTAAAATTTAAATACTTGAAAATTTATTAATTGATTTAAGAGTCTGCAGCCCTTATTTCACAAATACATATATTTTATATCATTTTAATGTGAAAAAATAAAACTTATAAAAATGTATAGTAAATATATATATTTTTTCCCCCCACAGCACTGAGCAGCTCTGGTTTATGGTGGTGCAGGGGATTGAACCTGGGACTTCGGAGGCTCAGACATGAAAGTCTCTTTGCATAACCATTATGCTATCTGCCTTACATTAAAAATATATTTAAAGTGAAAAAGGAGTTTCTAAGTGTGACACTCAGCACAGAACAAAAATTCATAATGAAATAGCTGAGTTCATTTGGTTATTCTGTCCCAACCAGGTAATTTGTATGTTCCAGAATATTGAATGTTTTATTAAAAAATGTATTACAACATTAAACACTAACAGTAAGACTATTTTAATTAGAGAAAATTATAGTATTAAACAGTGACAGGGTTTCATGTCATAATTCTTAGTGAATATTTTAACCTTATCTTGACAATTCAGCTTATTTTTGTAGATTTGAATAAAAATGCAGTAATAACCAAAGTATGCTATGAACCAAATAAAATAATGTTGAGATTGATAAAAATAAGGAATAGTAAGTTCTACATGTGAATCTAGAGAAGGCAAACCATTTATCTTTTTAGATGAAATTAGCCTTTCAAGTCTCACTCATTTCATTAGCATCTATCACTATTTATTATTATCTATTATTCATTATATTTTATTATTTATTATTATCTATCTAATAATAATGTCATAATTAGCATCTATTAGCTCTGTCAGATATAATTTTTTTTTTTCTTCCAGGGATATCACTGGGGCTCAGTGTCTGTAGCACGAATCCACAGCTTCTGGGGGCCACTTTTTTTATTGGGTAGGATAGAGAGAGGAGGGGAAGATAGAGAAAGAAAGAGACAGAATGAGGGAGAGAGAGAGAAAGACAGACACCTGCAGACCTGCTTCACTGCTTGTGAAGTGACACCCCTCCACCCCCGCAGGTGGGGAGCCGGGGACTCGAACCGGGATCCTCTAGCGGGTCCTTGTGCTTCATACTATGTGCACTTAACCTGGTGTGCCAGGGCCTGGCCCCTCCTTAAGTTTTTTCTATATGACACAGTCTAGTTTTTTAAATTTTACTTATTTACTTATTTATTTATTTTGCTCCAGGGTTATTGCTGGGGCTTGGTACCTGCACTACAAATCCACTGCTCCTAGAGGCCATTTTTCCCATTTTGTTGCCTTTGTTGTTACCCTTGTTGTTGTTATTATTATTGTTGTTGTCACTATTGTTGGATAGGACAGAGATATGGAGAGAAGAGGGGAAGAAGGGGGGGAGAGAAATATAGACACCTGCAGACCTGCTTCACCATTTGTGAAGTGACCAGGGCCCCTGCAGGTGGGGAGCCAGTGGCTCAGTGTTGGTACTACGTATCCACAGCTCCTGGTAAGCTTTTTTTTTTTTAAATTTTCCTTTCTATTTTTATTTCACAGGACAGAGAAATTGAGAGGGGAGGGGAGATAGAGTGGGAAAGACAGACACCTGCAGACCTGCTTCACCACTCATGAAGCGGTCCCCCTGCAGGTGGCAAACGGGGACTCAAACCCACGTCCTTGGGCATGGGGATATGTGTGCCTAAGTGGGTGCACCACTTCCTGCCCCTGCTGTCTAGTTCTTCTAAATAGTTTTATTATATAGTTCACTATATTTTAAAACATACTCGTTAAGTAATAATTTTCTTGGGCTGGGGAGATAAAATAGCCTGTTAGAGCACTGTACAAAGCCAAGGGACACAGACAGGCTCAAGTCCCAGCACCACTGAATGCCAAATCTGAGCAGTAATCTGCTTTCTTTCCCTACCCCCACCCCCATAGTAAAGAAGTCATAAGGGTGGGCCAGGCTGTGGAACACAGAGCAGAACACACACATCATGAGCAAGACCCACGCTCATGACCCCCACCCCCATCTGCAGAATGACGCTTCACAATGCTACAATGCTACAATGCTACAATGCATGAGCTCGCTCTCTCTCTCTCCCTCCCCACCTCCCTCACTCATTCACTCACTCTGTGTCTTTATCATAAAAGAAAAATGAACATAGCTATTTGGGAACATATAGGCATTGAGTCTCAGAAACAACCCTGATACCCTGATGGCAAAAATAAAAATAAAAAAGAGGGAGTTGGGCAGTAGCGCAGTCGGTTAAGCGCACATGGCACAAAGCGCAAGGACCAGCTTAAGGATCCCAGTTCTATACCCTGCAGCTCCCCACCTGCAGGGGAGTCGCTTCACAGGCAGTGAAGCATGTCTGCAGGTGTCTGTCTTTCTCTCCCCCTCTCCGTCTTCCCCTCCTCTTGTGCTATCCAACAACAATGACAACAACAACTCCAACAACAACAACAAAAACAAGGGCAACAAAAGGAAATAAATATTTTTTAAAAATTTAAGTTTTTTAAAATAATAAATAAATTAATAAATAAATAAAATAATATTCTCCAGTCAACTACTTTGTAAATTTCAAAAGGCAACTACTCAAAAAAGCAATCCTTGGGTCAGGAAGGTAGAACTAACACAGTACTTTCATGGCTACTGCATCAGAAGTTCCAGGTGCAGTTACCAGCACCACCAAAAGCCAGGGCTGAGCAGTGTTGTAGAAAAAAAAAAAAAAAAACCGAGATACTTTTAAAAGGACATTATTTTTGCTTACAGTATTTTTAGCTCAACACAAGAGAAGTCTTTATTACAGAATCTTCCAACTTTTTTGAGATAAGGACATTATTTTTGCTTACACTATTTTTAGCCCAAAACAAGAGAAGTCTTTATTACAGCATCTTCAACTTTTTTGAGATGTGAAGTCAGTATCATTCAGTTATATTTCTTTCTTTCTTTCTTTCTTTCTTTCTTTCTTTCTTTCTTTCTTTCTTTCTTTTTTTTTGCCTCCAGGGCTATCACTGGGGCTTGGTGTCTACACTATGAATCCACTGCTCCTGGAGACTATATTTTCCCATTTTGTTGCCCTTGTTGTCGTATTGTTATTGCTGCCATTGATGTTGTTGTTGTTGTTAGATAGGACAGAGAGAAATGGAGAGAGATGGGGAAGAAAGAGAGGGGGAGATAGACACCTGCAGACCTGCTTCACTGCTTGTGAAGAGACTCCCCTGCAGGTGGGGAGCTGGGGGCTCGACTGAGATCCTTGTGCTGGTCCTTGTGCTTTGAGTCACGTGGGCTTAACCCACTATGCTACCTCCCGGCCCTCATTCAATTATATTTCAACTCGAGAGTATAACTTCAAATCTGCCTGTAGACTTACTGTGCCATGATTCTTCTGGAAGTGAATGACTTGCTGGTCATCTTCAAAGGTACTGCCCATTACCATCTGTGTAACAGACTTCATTGCAAAGCCAAGCATGTGCTGGCAGAGAGGGACATGCTGGGACTCAGGGTAGGACAACCATTTTTCCAATAATTCTTCTGAAAACTGAAAGAAACAGAAACACACAGCACTTTATTATTTATTCTTGATAAATCTGGGGAAAAATCAGCAAATAGATTACCAAAGCAGAGTTCAGAGTTGAGCTCTGTAACCAAAGTAAGCATTCAGATGTTCACTCAGTCTACCAGGCTGACACTGGCCTCTTCAATAATTAATTAAATGTGCAGTGCTACAGCTCAAGAGTCTGTCAAAAAGGCAGATTACAAAACAGGGGGAAAAATCAAAGCAAATAAAAAATAAAATTTCTAATGATAATTAAGATACTAAAACCGTAGAACAACAATAAAAAGACAACAAAGGCAACAAAAGGGAAAATAAATTTTTAAAAAATTTAAAAAAAGATACTAAAACCGTAACATTTAATTAAAAGTACTAAAGCATCATTACCATAAGCTTATTAATACATAACATCAATGAATTGGGCCAGTTAATACATACATACACACATATATTTATTTTATTTTATTTTATTTTATTTTATTTTATTGCCTCCAGGGTTATCACTGGGCCACGGTGCCTACACTACAAATCTACTGCTCCTGGAGGCCATTTTTTCCATTTTGTTGTTGTTGTTATTGTTATCATTAGATAGGACAGAGAGAAATTGAAAGAGGAGGGAACACAGAGAGGGGGAGAGAAGGATAGACACCTACAGACCTGCTTCACACCTAACAGGTGGGGAGCCGGGGGCTTGAATCAGGATCCTTGTGCCAGTCCTTCGAACCATGTGCGCTTAACCTGCTGTGCTACGGAACCGCCCCTAGTTAATATATTATCCGTAACTACTGCAAAATATATACCTGAAAGCAAAAGTACACTAGAGTTTGCAGTGAGTATGGACCGACCAGGCAACGCCCATGTTCAGCAGGGAAGCAATTACAGAAGCCAGACCTTCCACCTTCTGCAACCCACAATGACCCTGGGTCCATGCTCCCAGAGGGATAGAGAATGGGAAAGCTATCAGGGGAGGGGGTGGGATATGGAGATTGGGTGGTGGGAATTGTGTGGAGTTGTACCCCTCCTACCCTATCGTTTTGTTAATTAATCCTTTCTTAAATAAAAAAGAAAAAATATGTATATTTTAAACAAACTCTTTGAAGCTTGGATTAAGTTTAAGACAATCAGGAA
Source organism: Erinaceus europaeus (assembly GCF_950295315.1). Lineage (NCBI taxonomy): Eukaryota > Metazoa > Chordata > Mammalia > Eulipotyphla > Erinaceidae > Erinaceus > Erinaceus europaeus. The sequence continues at coordinate 31,528,849 of NC_080168.1, forward strand.
GAATAATTAGAACAGAACATAAATACATAATCTAAAAATTACTTTAATGCTCCTAAATGATTCCACATACTTTTGAATGTTAGAATTCTATAGTTATTATCGAAATCACTTAATTTCTTTCCTTTATACTACAAAGTAAAAGAAAAAAAATTTCAGGAAACAAACTTTAACTGGAAATAGACTCTCTTCAGTGGATCAAGTTAAAACAATCACATAATCCAATAACTCTCCTTATTTTAAAAGGTGGGAGGAAGGAAGAGAAGGCTGGACACCTGGAGTCAGACACACATGGGCAGACTGCCTTGGATGCAAGATGGCAGGCATCACCAAGCCAAGGAACAACAAAGACTACCAGAAAACCACCAGAAGCTGGGGAAGATGCCTGCAATAGATTCTCCCTCCTATACGAATTTGATTAGTACAAAATTATGTAATAGAAAAGTAAGGTTGAGAGAAAATTCTACCTGGAGGCACACTTACAATGCAACAGATAAGACTCTGAAGTATAAACCAACTGTTGAGAAAGAATACATTCTTTCTGGGTAAAAAAAAAAAAAAAAAAAAAAAGCTTACAGGTATTCAGGAATTATTATGAAGATATTACAATTCCTATGGGAAAATGCGTTTTTAATTTCACCCTGGACTAAAACATTGTTCAGATGGAGTACCTGGTTAAGCACACACACTAAGGTGTGCAAGAACCCGAGTTCAAGCCCCCGTCCCCACTTGCTGGGGGAAAGCTTCATAAGTGGTGAAGTAGTGCTGCCAGTGTCTGTCTCTCTTTCTCTCCTTCACTATCCGCCCTCCCTCTCAATTTCTCACTGCCCTACTGAATTAAAGTTAAAAAATATATATATTGTGATTGCCCAAAGAATAATGTTTTTTCCCCCTAGAAGAGAACTGCTCAGCTTTGACATGTGGTAGTGTGTGGGACTGAACCTGGGACTTGGGAGCCTCAGGCATGTAAGTCTCTGCATAACCATTATGCTATCTCCTCTCCCCCGAATAAAATACTTTTTTAATATTTATTTATTTTTGCCTCCAGGGTTAACACTGGGGCTCCATGCCTACACAACAAATCCACTGCTCCTGGAGGCTACCCCCCCCCCCATTTTGTTGTCCTTGTTGTTATTGCTGTTGCTGCTGTTTGATAGGATTTAGAGAAATCAGGAGGAGAGAGGAAGACAGAGAGGGGGAGAGAAAGATAGACACCTGCAGACCTGCCTCACCACCTGCAAAGTGACCCCCTCTAGGTGGGGAGCTGGGGGCTGAACTGGGATCCTTACACCGGTCCTTGCACTTCGCGCCATGGGCGCTTAACCTGCTGCGCTACCGCCCGGCCCCCTTGAACTGGGATCTTTAAGTCGGTCTTTGTGCTTTGTGCCATGTGCACTTAACCCACTATGCTACCCCTCCTCCATAATTTTTTAAAAAGAAGAAAAAAAAGTCAAGCAATGCTTCATTCCAATTTAACAGAAACAGGATACAGAAAAACAACATACCAGATTAGCTGGGTTCAAATCCTATCATTTACTAGCTATATGATCTTGAACAAGTTAACTAACCACTCTGCTTGAGTTTCTTCATCTATAAAAAGGGAGAAATAAGGAGTCTGGCAGTAGGTAGCACAGCGGGTTAAGCGCACGTGGAGCGAAGAGTAAAGACCGGTTTAAGGATCCAGGTTCGAGTCCCCGGCTTCCCACCTGCAGGGGAGTCGCTTCACAAGCGGTGAAGCAGGTCTGCAGGTGTCTATATTTCTCTCCCCCTCTCGGTCTTCCCCTCCTCTCTCTATTTCTCTCTGTCCTATCCAACAACAATGACATCAATAACAATAACTAAAACAACAATGCAAAACAAGGGCAACAAAAGGGAAAATAAATAAATACAAAAAAGTTTTTTAAAAAGGGAGAAATAGAGAGTTGGATGGTAGCACAGTGGGTTAAGCGCACGTGGCGAAAGGCACAAGGACCAGTGTAAGGATCTCGGTTCAAGCCCCAGGGTCCCCACCTGCAGGGGAGTCGTTTCACAGGTGTTGAAACAGGTCTGCAGGTGTCTATCTTTCTCTCGCCTTTCTTTCTTCCCCTCCTCTCTCCATTTCTCTGTCCTATCCAACAACAATGACATCAATAACAACAATAATAACTATAACAATAAAACAACAAGGGCAACAAAAAAGGGAATAAATAAATATAAAAAAATTATAAAGGGAGAAATAATAGTATCTACCTATACAGTTCTTGTAAAGATGTAATGAGCTCAATACAACCTACTGAAACAAATGAACTTGGGGATGGGCAGTGGTGCACCTGGTAAGAGCATACAGAACTGAGCACAATGACTTGGGTTCAAGCACTAGATCTCCACCTGCAGGGGGTCAGGGGAGATGCTTCATGAGCCGTGAAGCAGGTCTGCAGTTGTCTGTCTTTCTTTCTCCCTCTCCCCCTCCTTTCTCAATTTCTCTCTGTCCTATCTAATAAAAAAATGGGAGGGATGGCCCCAAGGAGCAGTGGATTCATGGTGTAGGCATTGAGCCCAGCAATAAACCTGGAGGGAAAAAAAAAAAAAAAGCTCAGTAACTTTGACTGTCAATTCAGAGGACTTTGGACAATACTAAAAATAATAATACTAATAAAAATGTATTAAATCAAAATTTAAATTTAAACCAAAATCACAGAGAAAAATGGCCTAGAAGGTACACAGAAGAGAGAAGAGGCACTTACAGAATTCAAGAGGATCACACACAGCCCTGGGGCAGAGATGGTCTGGGCAAGAAGGAGTCAGTCACAGAACACAGAACTGAAATGTGGACCTCCAATCACTCCCACCCCCAAAAAGAGTCAAGGTTTCATTTTGACTTCCTAACTACGATCAATAAAACTGTTCTCCAGGGAGTCGGGCAGTAGCGCAGTGGGTTAAGCGCAGGTGGAGCGAAGTGCAAGGACCGGCTTAGGGATCCCAATTCGAGCCCCTGGCTCCCCACCTGCAGGGGAGTCTCTTCACAAGCCGTGAAACAGGTCTGCAAGGTGTCTGTCTTTCTCTCCCCCTCTCTGTCTTCCCCTCCTCTCACCATTTCTCTCTGTCCTATCCAACAACGGCATCATCAATAACAACAATAATAACTAGTACAATAAAAAGGGCAACAAAAGGCAATATATACATATACATATACACCTATTCTCCTTTGCTGTCTTTTTGTGACACTGGAGACTGGATCCAGCATCTGACACAAGTGCTCTATTACCGAAAAATCTCTCTTACCCCGATGGCACAGGAGGAAATTGGAAGGGAAGAGAAAGATACTCAGAAAGCAGCACTTTTCGTTTTATTTTATTTTTAAAAACATTTTTTATATTTATTTATTTTCCCTTTTGTTGCACTTGTTGGGTTTTTTTATTGTTGTTGTAGTTTTTATTGTTGTTGCTATTGATGTCGTCGTCGTTAGATAGGACAGAGAGAAATGGAGAGAGGAAGAAAAGACAGAGGGGGAGAGAAAGATAGACACCTGCAGACCTGCTTCACCACTCATGAAGCGACTCCTCTGCAGGTGGGGAGCTGGGGCTCGAACCAGGATCCTTAAGCCAGTCCTTGGGCTTCCTGCCATGTGCACTTTACCCGCTGCACTACTGCCCGACTCCCACTTTTCTTTTTAATTTATTTATTTATTATTTTATATTTTTCAGGGTCATCACTGGGGCTCGGTGCCTGCACTATGAATCCACTGCTCCTGGAGGCTATTTTTTCCATTTTGTTGCTCTTCTTGTTTGTTGTTGTTATTATTGCTGTTGCTGTTGTTGGATAGAACAGAAATGGAGAGAAGAGGGGAAGACAGAGAGGGGAGAGAAAGACAAACATCTGCAGACTTGCTTCACTGGTGGTGAAGCGACTCCCCCGCAGGTGGGGAGCCTGGAGCCTTACAACAGTCCTTGTGCTTCCTGAGATGTGCGCTTAACGTGCTGTGCCACTGCCTGGCCCCCAGCAGCACTTTGCAGCACTTTCTAATCATGTTGAATAAATATTTACTTTGTACTTCTGACTAATGCTTCAACTAAATCACTGGCTTTTGCTATGAGGTTAACAATGTGAGCCTGAAATACATTATGGTGATGATTCCATTCCAGGTGGTTCACTTCCTAACAAAGATTTAGACCAGGTCCCATGAGATAGAGCATATGTTCACATGTATCCATAAATTAGGGTAAAAAAAATATATATATATATATATCTGAAAGCAAAAGTACACAGAGTCAGTATAAAGTTCCTAATGAAATAGTGTCTAATTAAGACTTAGATAACTTCCTCAGCTACTTCCTATTACAGTTCTCTCACTCACTCCAAAGCTAACCTTAGCAAAGCAAGGACTGCAAAAGCTGAGTAAGAGCAAGAGACTTACTTTTTTAAAGAGTCATACTTTAGTGATGACTCTTTAGTCACTACAGGCCATTTCATCAGCTGGGGCACTATTTAAGGAGTCCTGAGATTCCCAAACAGACTTGATGGGCTTAGACCTCGAATAAATCCCTCTCTCCATTATTACCAGTCATCTCTATCAGGAACAACAAAATAGACTCCTTTGTGGGTCCCCATTACCCTCAACTTGGATCAACAACGGTAGAGAATGTTCCATCCTCCAAAGGGAGGCTGGATAACATACTCTATGCGACACCTGAGGAAGATGGGTCCTAATATTGGGGCAGCTTGGAACGTTCCTACTCCTGACCACAGAATGTGAGCTTGGGTCTACAGGGATACAGAGGTCATATAGGCTCCTAAGCTGAATATGGGCCCCAGGCTAGATCAAATCAATGGGGTTTACAGTCAACAATATTTATACCCCTTTCCCATATTAGGGAGCTATTCTCTTCCCTGACCCAGCTTTCTGTTCCTTTTCCAGCCATGACATCATCTCCCCAGACAATAACTTGGATCCACCTGCATATCAGATTTCATGCTCAGGGGGAAAAAAAACTCGTATAGCCACAGGCCCTTTGGAATAAAACTAAAATATGCCCACTAGCTATCTACAAAATGGAGGACCCCCCAAGTCTTCATCTGCACTATTCCAGCCTTTAGGTTCATGATTGTTCAACAACTTGTTTGGCTTTGTATGTTAACCCTCTTTTCAGATACCAGGTTCCAGATACTAGCATGATACCAACCAGACTTCCCTAGACAGACAACGCCACCAATGTGTCCTGGAGCTCTGCTTCCCCAGAGCCCCACCCTACTACGGAATGAGAGAGGCAGGCTGGGAGTATGGATCGACCTGTCAATGCTCATGTTCTAGTGGAGAAGCAATTACAGAAGCCATACCTTCCACCTTCTGCATCCCATAATGGCCTTAGGTCCATACTCCCAGATGGTTAAAGAATAGGAAAGCTATCAGGGGAGGGGATGGGATACGGAGGTCTGGTGGTGGGAACTGTGTGAAGCTATACCCCTCCTTTTTTTTCAATATTTATTCATTTATTCCCTTTTGTTGCACTTGTTGGTTTTTTGTTGTTGTAGTTATTATTGTTGTTGTTACTGATATCACCGTTGTTGGATAGGACAGGGAGAAATGGAGAGAGGAGGGGAAGACACAGAGGGGGAGAGAAAGACAGACACCTACAGACCTGCTTCACCACCTGTGAAGCAACTTCCCTGCAGGTGGGGAGCCGGGGGCTTGAACTGGGATCCTCACGCCAGTCCTTGAACTTTGCACCACCTGCGCTTAACCTGCTGCGCTACCGCCCGACTACCAGCTGTACCCCTTTTATCTTATGGTTTTATCAATGTTTCCTTTTTATAAATAAAAATTTTTTAAAAAAGAAGTGAGTAAACCATTCTAATTTAGCTTTTTAAAAAAAGAATAGGAAAGCTATCAGGGGAGAGGATGGGATATGGAGATCTGGTGGTGGGAATTATGTGGATAGTTGTACCCCTCTTATCCTATGGTTTTGTCAATTTTTCCTTTTTATAAATAAATAAATAAATAAAAACACTGTGAGCCTGAAGCAAATTTGTCAATGCTTAGTCTGTGAACCAACACTTGAAAATATGATGGCAGTGAACATGTGAAAACTGAGAAGTGATTTTCCACCTTGATTTGTCTTTGATAAGGCAGGAGGGGAGAAAAGAGCTGATTACAGAACAACAACAAAAAAAGGCAGAAAGTTTGGAAACTAAAGCCCATGATAAAATAGTAAATAAATTAATATAACTTAGTTGGAAGCAGAGAAGAAAGAAAAATCAAGGTTTTTACTAATATACAAACAAGCTATTAAACCAATGAACTTCTTTTTTTACCTCCAGGGTTATTGCTGGGGCTCGGTGCCTGCACTATGAATCCACTGCTCCTGGAGGCCATTTTTCCCCATTGTTGTTGTTGGATAGGGCGGGGAGAAATTGAGAAGGGAAGGGAAGATAGAGGGGGAGAGAAGGATAGATACCTGCAGACCTGCTTCACTGTCTGTGAAGCAACCCCTTCCCCCGCAGGTGGGAAGCCAGGGGCTCTGACTGGAATCTGCCCTTGCCCTTCTTACTATGTGTGCTTAACCCAGTGTGCCACCATCTGGCTCCCTTCATTTACTTATTTAACTGGAGACAGAACAAGAATTTCACTCTGGCATATACACTGCCAGGGGTCAAACTCAGGATATCATATATACAATTCCTGCACTATAACTGAGCTACCTCCTAGATCTCTAAAAATCATTTAACCTCTAAAATATGATAGTAATTGAGGATATCTGGACATCTGTGAGTGAATTTAGATTAATCTCTATAGAACAGAAAGAACTTTTGTTGTTATTGGGGCTTCACCACTCCAGGATGACTCTTTTTGTTCAGACAGACGAAGTGACTGAGGGAGAGAGGCAAAGACACAACACCAAAGCTTCCTTCAAAGTGTTGGGGACCGGGTTCCACTGGAAGGACTTCTATGTATCCCACCAAGTGTGACAGATAGTAAGCCAGTCAACTATAACAGTTCATGCATGAAAGGGGGAATGCATTAACTAAGACAGAAATATCAAAAAGGAAGCAAAGTTTCAGAAAAAGAAAAATATTTTTTAAAAGATGACGTTGGTAGAGCAGTGAACAAATGGCGAGATAAATCATTTCTTGAGGAAAAGGAAAGGACAGCTAATTCCTGAGCAACTGCTATATTCTACCTGCTGCCAGAAACTCTACATCATTAATTCGCAGCAAATTTGTTATGTGGGTGTTATTTTCCTCAATTTAAGATAAATAAGAAGTAAGATCACAAAGGCTAAGGAACACATTAAGCAGAACTTGGACTGGAGTTGGTGAACTGCACCAAAGTAAAAGACTCCGGGGGAAGGGGAGGTCCAGGTCCTGGAACATGATGGCAGAGGAGGACCTAGTGAGGGTTGAATTGTCATGTGGAAAACTGGGCTCACCTGCAGAGGGTCGATTCCCAAGCAGTGAAGCAGGTCTGCAGGTACCTATCTCTCTCCCCCTCTCTGTCTACCCCTCCTCTCTCCATTTCTCTCTGTCCTATCCAATAACAACAACAAGGGCAACAAAAATGGGAAAAAAATGGCCTCCAGGAGCACTGGATTTGTAGTACAGGCACCAAGTCACAGCACTAAATCTGAAGGGGAAAAAAACAAAAACTGGGAAATATTATGCATGTACAAATTATTGTATTTTACTGTCAACTGTAAACTGTTAGTCCTCCAATAAAGAAATTTAAAAAAAAAAGAGCTAGGTAACAACTGAGCATGCAGATCTATTTAAATAAAAAGTATTTTGTATAAGCCTGTAGTCTTGGCACTAGACAATACTGCTATTTTCTTTCTTTTTAAAAAATATTTGTATTTATTTGTAATTGGATAGAGACCGAGCAGAATTGTGAAGAGAGGGGGGAGATAGAGAGGGAGAGAGAGAGAGAGATACTTGGAGCCCTGCTTCACCACTTGTGAGGCTTTCCTCCTGCAGGTGGGGACTAGGGACTTGAACCTGGATCCTTGTACACTGTAATGTGTGCACTTAACCAGGTGTGTCCTCCACCTGGACCCTTGAGAGTATTTATTTATTTATTTATTTATTTTCAACTTGGTACTCACTTTATTACAGAGTCACACTCATTATACACCATTGTTCAAATGAAAAAGAATTTCCATTTTTCTCTATAATACAATACTATTTGGTAACATTTGTATTTGAGATAACAAGGTATTTGAAATATCTTTTTTGTAAAAATTGCAAATTTTTACAGTTTATAATTTACAGTTTGTTTATATATATAATGTGACACAGAAAAAATCTGATGACATGAGTAAATGTTTGAAAGTGAAGAAGTCTATAAAACATACATAGACACCCAAACCTATGGTAAACAAATTTTTGACAAGGGAAATCAAAGTTTTAAATGGACAGAATTTCTTCAACAAGTGGTATTGGGAAAACTGGGTTAAAATGTGAAATAAAGGGAATTGGGTCACCGCATGTCACTGTGCACAAAAGTCAGCCCCCAATATATCAAACTACCAAATCCAGAGGAGAAAACATTGGCAGAACACTCCATGATCTGTGCTTCCGGAATGTCTTCAAAGACTCACGTCCAATTAACAAAAGCAAAAACAAACCAGTGGGACTTCAGCAAACTGAAAAGCTTGTGCACAGCAAAGGTTACCATCATCCAAACACAAAGACATCCTACAGAATGGGAGATCTCTATACAGCATACATCAGATAAAGGACTAATAGCCACAGTACATAAAGAGCTCATTAAACTTAGCAAAAAATAAACAAGCAAACAAAAATCATTAGGGGCTGAGTGGTGGTGCACCTGGTTGAGTGCACATGTTATAATGCACAAGGAAACCAGATTCAAGGCCCCAGGTCCCCATCTACAGGGAGAAAGCTTTGTGAGTGGTGAAGCAGAGCGGCAGGTGTCTCTCCGTCTCTATCTCCCCCTCCCCTCTCAATTTCTGGCTATCTCTATTCAATAAATAAATAAAATAGAAGTTTTTATAAAAAACCATTAAAGGGGGCTGGGCAGTAGCGCAGCAGGTTAGGCGCACATGGCACAAAGCACAAGGAACAGCATAAGAATCCCAGTTCGAGCCTCTGGCTCCCCACCTGCAGGGGAGTCGCTTCACACGCGGTGAAGCAGGTATGCAGGTGTCTATCTTTCTCTCCCCTTCTGTGTCTTCCCCTCCTCTCTCCATTTCTCGCTGTCCTATCCAACAATGACATCATCAACAGCAATAATAACTACAACAATAAAACAACACGGGCAACAAAAGGGAATAAATAAATAAATAAATAAATATTATGATAAAAAAAATCGGGAGAGGACACAGACAGAAACTTCACCGAAGAAGAAATCCAGAGGGCAAATAGGCACATGAAAAAGTGCATTAAGTCACTGATGATTAGAGAAATGCAAATAAAAGGAGCAATGAGATACCATTTTACACCTGAGAATGTTATACATTATACGTAAGTGTGACTACAAATGTTGAAGAGGATGCAAGGAGAAAAAGGGACACTTCGCCAAAACTTGAAAGCAATCCAGAGGCACAATGATAGTTGAATAAGATAACTGTGATATGTGTACACAATGGAATACTACTCTGATGTTAAAAATGATGAAGTCAGGGGCCAGGCAGTGGTGCACCTGGTTAAGTGCACACATTACACTACGCAAGGATGCAGGTTCAAGCCCCTAGTTCTCATTTGCAGGGGCAAAGCTTCACAAGTGGCAGAACAGGACTGCAGGTGTCTCTCTGTTCCTCTCCCTCTCTATCTCCCCCTCCCCTCTCAATCTCTATCGAATAATAAATGAATGAATGAATGAATGATTTTTACAAATGAAGTTATTGCCTTGCTTCATCTTGGATGAAACTTGAAGACATCATGCTAAGTGAGAGAGAGAGAGAGAGAGGCAGAGAGACAGAGAGAGAGGGGGGGGAGAGAGGGAGAGAGAGAGAGGAAAGTAGCTCAATTATAGCTTGAACTTTAAAAATAAGTACGGGGGCAGTAGTGCAGTGGATTAAGCGCAGGTGGCACAAAGCACAAGGACCAGCATGAGGATCCCAGTTCGAGCCCCCGGCTCCCCATCTGCAGGGGAGTCACTTCACAGGCAATGAAGCAGGTCTGCAGGTGTTTTATCTTTCTCTCCTCCTCTCTGTCTTCCCCTTCTCTCTCCATTTCTCTCTGTCCTATCCAACAATGAACAACATCGACAACAATAATAATAACCACAACAAGGCTACAACAACAAGGGCAACAAAAAGGAGGAAAAATGACCTCCAGGAGCAGTGGATTTGAGGTGCAGGCACTAAGCCCCAGCAATAACCTTGCAGGCAAAAAAAAGTACAGAGAAGGGAAACACAAGGCAAACCTGGGACTGGGGGTGGGGGCACCCAGTTAAGCCTACACATTACCATGTGCAAGGGCCCAGGTTCAAGGCCCCACTCCACACCTACAGGGGGGATGCTCCACAAGTGGTGAAGCAACTCTTTCTCTCTCCCTCTCTACCTTCCCCTCCCATCTCAATTTCTTTTCTTTTTTTTTTTGCCTCCAGGGTTATTGCTGGGACTCAATGCCTGCACCATGAATCCACTGCTCCTGGAGGCTATTTTTTCCCCTTTGTGGCCCTTGTTGTTTTATCATTGTTGTGGTTATTGTTGTTGTTATTGGTGTGTTGTTGAATAGGACAGAGAGAAATGGAGAGAAGAGGGGAAGACAGAGAGGGGGAGAGAAAGATGACACCTGCAGACTTGCTTCACCACTTGTGAAGTGACCCCCCCTGCAGGCGGGGAGCCGGGGGCTCGAACTGGGATCCTTATGCCGGTCCTTGCGCTTTGTGCCATGTGCGATTAACCCACTGAGCCACAGCTCGACCTCCTCCCCAATCTCAATTTCTATCTGTCCTCTCTAGAAAGAAAAAAACAAAACAGGTAAGATGACCACCACTGGAAGCAGTAGGTACATAGTGCAGGCATAACCCTGGTGGCAATATAAATAAATAAAAGAAAAGAAAAACTTGAACTGGGTGGGATGTACTGAACCAAAGCAAAGGACTCTGGAGAAGAAGGAAGTGAAGAGAACTTTGGGGTCCGATTCATGATGAGAGAAAAGGACCTGACATGCAGGTGAGTGTCCTACAGAGAAATTTCACGAGGAGACTGCCCACATGGCAACAACAGCTGTAAACCATTAACCCATCCAGTACAAACCTGTAGGAGGTCGCTTCGCAAGCGGTGAAGCATGTCTGCAGGTGTCTATCTTTCTCTCCCCCGTCTTCCCCTCCACTCTCCATTTCTCTCTGTCCTATCCAACAACAACAACAACAACAACAGCTATTTCAATAATAACAAGCACAACAACAAGGGCAACAAAATGGGAAAAATCGCCTCCAGGAGCAGTGGATTCGTAGTACAGGCACTGAACCTCAGCAATAACCCTGGAGGCAAAAAAAAAATGTAAATATAAGGAATCAGGCAGTAGTGCAGCAGGTTAAGCACGCACGGCGCAAAGCACAAGGGCCAGTAAGCGCACGTGGAAGGATCACGGTTCCTGTGGCTCCCCGCCTGCAGGAGGGTTGCTTCACAGGCAGTGAAGCAGGTTTGCAGGTGTCTATCTACCTCTCTCCCCCTCTCTCTTCCCCTCCTCTCTCCATTTCTCTCTGTCCTATCTAACAACTATGACATGAATAACAACAACAATAACTACAACAATAAAACAACAAGGGCAACAAAAGGGAATATATATATATGTGTATATATATATATATTAAAGAAAAAATCATTTGTGGAGCTTAACAAACAAACAAATAAACAATAACAACAACAACATCATCTCCTTGTTCCAGGAGGTGATGCAGTGGATAAGTCACTGGATTCTCAAGCATAAGGTCCTGAGTTCGATACCTTACATTAAATGCGAGAGTCATGCTCTGGTTCTCACTTCCTGTCCTTCAGAAGCAAACAAACAAGCCTTTAAAAAATTAGGGCCTTGGAAGCCAGGCAGTGGCACGTTCAGTTAAGTGCACACATTACTATGCTCAAGGACCCAGGTTCGAGCCCAACTCACCTACTGCAGTGGGGATGCATAATAAGTAGTGAAGCAAGTCTGCAGGCGTTTGCTTTCTCTCTCTACTCTGAACCTCCCCTCTCAATTTTTCTCTGTCCTATCGAATAAAATGGAAAAAAAAAAAAGAAAGAAAATAATGGCCACAATGAGTGGAGGATTTGTAGTACCGGTACTGAGCTCCAAGGATAACTCTGGATGCAAAAATAAATAGTTAGGTCCTACACAGTGATTCAGTTCATTCAAGCAGAGGCCTATCAACTTGCATTTTTAACACAAGAAAGTGTTTCTGATGAGCTCAGACCACATTTTAAGCAACACTGGGTTAGAGTCTGGCTTAAAAACAAATGGCAAGTGCCAGGAAAATAGTTCAACTGGTCGAGTTCAGGGTTTGCATATCTGAGGCTTCACATATACTAGAGTGGGGTTTAGCTTTTTACTCTTACTCTCTTATGTGAAACTAGCACATATGAGTATAATAATATAGTAAATGGGGAGCTGGGCAGTAGCACAGTGGGTTAAGCGCACGTGGCATGAAGCACAAGGACCAGCAGAAGGATCCCAGTTCAAGCCCCCAGCTCCCCACCTGCAGGGGAGTTGCTTCTAAGCGGTGAAGCAGGTCTGCAGGTGTCTATCTTTCTCTCCCCCTCTGTGTCTTCCCCTCCTCTCTCCATTTCTCTCTGTCCTATCCAACAACAACGACATCAATAACAACAATAGCTACAACAATAAAACAACAAGGGCAACAAAAGGGAATAAAAAAATCTTTTAAAAAGAAAAAAAATAATATAGTAAATGGAATTAATAAATACTAAAATAGAGAAAAAATAAAGAACAAATCTATTGATAAAGAAATTTAATTTAATTTATTATTGGATAGAGACAGAAAGAATTTGAGAGGGGAGGGGGGATAGAGAGAGAAACAGAAAGATACCTACAGCTCTACTTCACCACTTGTGAAACTTTCCCCCTGCAGGCGCCAGGGGCTTGAACCTGGGTCCTTGTACACTGTAGTGTATGCGCTTAACCAGGTGCCCCACCACCTGGCCTTGATAAATTTTCTTGTGACTCTCCATTCTAATCATTTCAACTTATGTAAAGATTTTAGGTATTTGGGCCTGGTAGTGCAGCTATAGACCAATTTCTCTCCTCTCCGTGTGTTACAAACTCCTTGAGAGGCTGCTTCTGTCACGTATTTCTCATCTTACAGAGAAATTCCTATCACCCGCCCAGGCTGGTTTCCGCTCAGGAAGATCTACCTGCGAACAAGCCCTGGCCCTCTCAACTTACACTGAAAATGGATTCCAGAAGAATTTAAAGACAGGTGCTGTCTTTGTTGATCTCACAGCAGCCTATGACACGGTCTGGCACTGTGGTCTCCTGGTCAAGATCTCAAGATGCCTGCCTCCATGGGTGGCCAACACTATATCGTTTCTTCTCCAAAACAGAAGATTCCGGGTACATCTGGGTGACAAGTCTAGCAGATGGAGACTTGTCTCAAGTGGCCTCCCCCAGGACTCTGTTCTGGCTCCTACGCTATTTAATATTTACATCAATGACCTCCCAGAAACTTCTTCAAGGAAGTTCATCTACGCCTATGACATCTGCTGTGCAACTCAGGCATCCAAGTTCGACATCCTCGAGGAAACACTCACGAAAGACATGTCTCTGATATCTGATTACTGTAAAAAATGGCGACTAATTCCTAGCACTGCTAAAACGGTATCATCTGTTTTCCATCTACACCATGCCTCGGCCTCACGTGAGCTTAATGGGCAGCTTGGCGATACGAGAATCCGGCATGAAGCCCAGCCAGTCTATCTTGGCGTTACTCTCAATCGTACTCTGTCATTTCACAAACATCTCATAAAAACTGCAGCAAAGGTGGGCGCGAGGAATAACATCATTGCAAGACTGGCCAGCTCCTCATGGGGCGCGAGCGCTTCCACACTACGATCATCATCTCTGGCATTATGCTATTCCACTGCAGAATACTGTGCCCCAGTATGGTTCCGTAGCCCCCATGTCCACTTGGTCGATTCCAAATTATATTCCTCCATGAGGATAATTTCTGGAACCATCCGTTCCACCCCGGTTCCATGGCTGCCAGTTCTTAGCAACATCGCCCCGCCAGATATTCGTCGGGATGCGGCATCATCTAAGTTCATTTCCCACATCTACGCTCGACCGGACCTGCCAATATACGCGGATATCTTCACCCACCCTGTCCAACGCTTGACGTCTCGTCATCCAATCTGGTCCCCTACGCCTACACTGAACTTCTCTGTTCCAGACTCTTGGAAACAGAGTTGGCAGTCAGCTGAGGTAAAGAACAAACACCTCACCACAGACCCCTGCAAGCGTCAACCCGACTTGGACCTAGCACGTTATGACTGGGCCCTCCTCAATCGCTATCGAACAGGCCATGGCCGGTGCGCCGCTATGTTCCATCGCTGGGGAGCCAGAGACGACCCGAACTGCCCCTGTGGCTACAGACAGACTATGACCCACATAGTCAATGACTGCCACCTCTCCAGATTCAAAGGAGGTCTCGAAACTTTACATCAGGCTCAACCTGATGCTGTTGACTGGCTACGGAAGAAGGGCAAACGCTAGAAGAAGAAGAAGTGGTGCATCTAATTGAGCATATATGTTACAGAGGGCAAGGACCCAGGTTCAAGCCTCCAGTCCCCACTTGCAGGGAGAAAGCTTTGCTAGTGGTGGAACAGTGTTGCAGGTGTCTCTCTGTCTCTCTCCTCTATCGCCCTTTCCCTCTTGATTTCTGGCTGTATCTAATAAATAAATAAAGATAATTTTAAAATAAAGACTCTAGGTATTAAGATTTTTGTTTGCTTCGTTTCAGAACTTTAGGAGAATAAAAACCAACTTAGAAAGAGAAGTAAGGAAAGAATAGCAAAGACAAGATACAATAATAATAAAAACAAGCAGGCAAACAAGCTAACAAAAACACTAATCCTGTATTCAGAATAGACAGAATACTAGCTGTCACCTTACCTTTAGGAGGAGGGTAAAATTACTATGCAGACAATTGGCCACACCTCGTTCACACAATTTTTTCCTCGTGTGGTTTTCACTCATATTCCCACCAACAGGCTGATAACGTAACAATGACTTCAGTATAGTTTCGAAAGGATCCGCTGAAAGATACAGATTATACATTGACAAATAAAAAAGTATAACATCACTAAAACAATCTCCAGCTAAAGAATGAAGATATCAGGAAGACTAGGTATTGTGATTGAGAGCATCTTTCTTCCTGAGTGTCAACAGTTTAAGAGACAATATCAATCAGCAAGAACCACATGACTAGGGACTTTGAGTAAACTTCAGAGTGCTAATATCACAGCTTCATCTTATACTTCAACCTTTTCCCCAGGGGTTGGCCAACTTTTTTTTCCCCCTCAGAGACAGAGAGAAAGGCCACAGCACCAAAACTTCCTTCTGTAAGGTAGGAGCCCACCTGGACCCACGGTCATGCACATGACAAAGCAAGCAGACTTAAGATATTTTTGTCAATGGCCTTCAGCTTCCTTCTGCGGCCAATGTTTAATTTCTTTTTGCCTCCAGGGTTATCACTGGGACTTGGTGTCTGCAGTACAAATCCACTGCTCCTGGGGCCTACCTTTCCTCCACTCCTTCCTTCCTTCCTTCCTTCCTTCTTTCCTTCCTCTCTCTCTCTCTCTCTTTTGATAGGACAGAGATAAACTGAGAGAGGAGGGGAAAATAGAGAGGAGAGGAAAATAGAGGGAGACAAAATAGACACCTGCACACCTGCTTCACCACTTGAGAAACGACCCCAAGCAAGTGGGGAACCTGGGGCTCAAACTGGGATCCTTGCACAGACCAGGAAGGAACTCAGGTTCTCTTTCATGCTGCTGAGGGCCTTCTTGGCCCAGCTTTTTTCTTTTTCTTTTTTTTTTTATTTACAGGAAGAAAAGAGTGAGAAGTAGGAAGGAGTGAGAGCAAATTAGAGAAGAGCTATGAGGGGGTCAGGAGGTAGTGCACCGGCTTCAGTGCACACAGTACTGCTGGGCTAGCTTCGCGCGAGCGAGGGACTCCTGGCTGAGTGGTGCGCAGCTCAGTCTCTATTCATGTGGAACGCAGTGCAATCTAAGCTATCTCTAATCACAATCTTGTCCTTATATATCCTGAGGCGGAAGAGTCAGGTCTGAAGAGGATGTATGTAGGATAGGGGGTGGGGAGAAGGAAAAAGCGTGCAAAACAGTGAGGATTAAACCAATGCCCTAGAGGCAGGGCAGTGCTTAGTTAACAGTGGTTATGTAAATAGAATAGTGTTAAGCAGGGGGGATTAAACCAATGAAACAGAATTTAGAAGCATACCAACATAGTACGAAGCAAAAGGACCCGCACAAGAATCCCAGTTTGAGCTCCTGGCTCCCCATCTGCAGGCGGGTCACTTCACAAGCGGTGAAGAGGGTCTGCAGGTGTCTATCTTTCTCTCTGTCTCTCTATCCACCCCTCCTCTCTCAATTTCTCTCTGTCCTATCCAATAAAAAAAATGAGAAAAATGGCCTTCAGGAGCAGTGGATTTGTAGTGTAGGTACTGAGCCCCAGTGATAATCCTGAAAGCAAAAAAGAGAGAGAGAGAACAGAGAAAGAACAGCTATGACAGCACTGCTCCACCATCAGTGATGCTGGCACCAAGGACCTTGCACTTAGTAAGGCATACAGTCTGCCTGGGGAGCTATTCCCCAGCTCCTGTAGTTCTTCTTTTTTAATTACTTTCCTTTTCCCATCTTCTTCTTCTTTTTTTTTTTTCTCCAGGGTTATTGCCGGGGCTTGGTGCCTGCACCACGAATCCACTGCTCCTGGAGACCATTTTTTTCCCCTTTTGTTGCCCTTGTTGTTTTATCATTGTTGTGGTTATCATTATCGTTGTTGTTGATGCTGCCGTTGGATAGGACGGAGAGAAATTGAGAGAGGAGGGGAAGACAGACAGGGGGAGAGAAAGACAGACACTTGTAGACCTGCTTCACTGCCTGTGAAGTGACTCCCCTGCAGGTGGGGAGCCGGGGGCTCGAACTGGGATCCTTACGCCAGTCCTTGTACTTCACGCCACGTGTGCTTAACCCGCTGCACTGCCACCCGACTCCCTCATTTTTTGTTGTTTTTTTTTTGCCTCCAGGGTTATTGCTGGGGCTCGGTGCCTGCACTACGAATTCACTGCTCCTAGAAGCCATTTTTCCCATTTTGTTGCCCTTGTTGTCCTTGTTATGGATGCTATTGTTATAGCTGTTGTTGTTGAATAGGACAGAGAGAAATGGAGAGAGGAGGGGGAAACAGAGAGGGAAAGTGAAAGGCAAATGCTTAGAGACTGGCTTCACCGCCTGTGAAGGGACCCACCTGCAGGTGGGGAGCCAGGGGCTCAAATTGGGATCCTTAGGCCAATCCCTGTGCTTCACGCCATGTGCACTTAACCCACTGTGCCACGGCCCGGTGCCCCAAGCTGTCCTTTTTATCTCCCCATTTCTATGTCTCTTTCCCTCAATTTATCTCTGTCCTATCAAATAAAAGGAAGAAGAAGATGAAGAAGAAAAAAAAAAAGGCCACTGGGAAGAGTGGATTTACCATACAGGCACCAGCCGCAGTAATAAGCTTCGTGGCATAAATAAATAAATAAATAAATAAATAAATAAATGTTGGATACAATTCTCAGATGGATTACATATCTGTTTCCCAATTCTCAGGGTACCTTTTGATTTTACAGAAACACACTACATATTAGGTAGAGCAATGTGCATGTAACATTTCCCCATCTCTCTTTCATACTTTTAAAAGCTATTCTTTGTTATTTATTTTGTTTGCTTTCTTTCTTTTCTTTTTTGTGCCAGGCATAAAATGTGAGCCTCATACATGAAAAGCATGTGCCATCCCCCCAATTTTCATCTGCATGTAGATAGATATTTAATTTGTTTTTGATGTATCCTAGGTGATAAGTCATGGTAAAAAAGAGGCTGTAACATTCTTTTAAAAAAATTAATACTCAATTCATGTTTTCCTCTTTGGCTTCATGAGTTGATGTTTTATTTTATTTTTTCTTTATGTGGCTAGAGGGAAAGAACCAAGGACATGATGCATGTGCAATACCCGGGAGCAACCTCTCTGGCTCAATTTTCTTTTGTATTTTTTCCTTTTTTTTTTTTTGTCCCCAGGGTTATTGCTGGAGCTCAATGGCTGCACTATGAATCCACTGCTCCTGGAGTATATTTTTCCCCTTTTGTTGCCCTTGTTGCTTATCGTTGTTGTTATTGCTGTTGTTACTGATATCGTCATTGTTAGATAGGACAGAGAGAAATGGAGAGAGGAGGGGAAGACATCGAGGGGAAGAGAAAGGCAGACACTTGCAGACCTGCTTCACTGCTTGTGAAGCAAGCCCCCTGTGGGGGGGGGGGCTCGAACTGAGATCCTTATGCCAGTCCTTGGGCTTCGAGCCATGTGTGCTTAACCCACTGTGCCACTATCCAGCCCCCGGCATCAGTATTTCTAATATATATCACAACTGTTTTGATAAGCAGCAAAACTGGATTGTTAGTAATAGCTTGCTTTTAGTTTAAAATAACCCAATGAATTATATTCACCAAGCTGAAGCCCTGAACGTGAGACTTCACACATGACAAGGCATGTGTTTAAACGGGTAGGGTATCTTTTGACACATGACTCCATCTATTAACCATCTGGAATTTATTTGATGTAAAAAGTCAGGCAGGGGGCTGGGAAAACTGCATGATTATGCAAAAATACTTTCATGCCTGAGGCACCAAATGTCCAAAGTTCAATTCCCAGCACCACTATAAGCCAGAGATGAATAGAGCTCTGGTAAAGAAAAAAAAAAAAATTAAGGCAGGGATTGAGATTTATTTTTTCCAAATAACTTTTCCAAAAACTTTTTATTACATTTCCCCTTTAGTATAAGACGTTATCTTTTTTTTTTTTTTTCTGTTTTGTTACCCTTGTCTTTTTCTTGTTGTTTTAGTTATTGTTGTTGTCATTATTAGGACAGAGAGAAATGGAGAGAGGAGGAGAAGACACAGATGGGGAGAGAAAGAGAGACACCTGCAGACCTGCTTCACCGCCTGTGAGGCAACTTCCATGCAGGTGGGGAGCCGGGGCCTCGAACCAGGATCCTTACGCCGCCGGTCCTTGCGCTTTGCGCCACATGCGCTTAACCCACTGCTCTACCGCCTGACTCCCAAGACGTTATCTTTATAATAGACTTGGCTTATCTCTTAGAAGACATTTCCTATTTCATCTCTCTAGTTCTAACATAGAACAAGTTTCCTTAAATCAATCTGGTTTTATAGCACACTGTTCTAACAGTGCAAAGATTCTGCATGATTCCTGCCTGTTCATATACTTTTATTCTCCTAGATGTACCTAGAACTGTTTTTTTCAAAATTCAAAACAATTCTGTTGATATATATCCATCCAATCAATGTGTCTTTAATCTTTTTTTTTTTTGCACTAGGGATTTACACCTGCACAATTCCATCACCCTGGTGGACTCTTTTTTTGTAGGAGGAAACAAAGGGGGGGGGGCAAAGGGAAAAGAGATACCACAGCACGGCCCCACCATTTATAAATCTTTTTTTTTTTTTTTTGCCTCCAAGGTCATCACTGGGGCTCAGTGCCTGCGCCACGAATCCACTACTCCTGAAGGCTATTTCCCTCCCTCCTTTTTTGCCCTTGTTGTTTTATAGTTGTTGTGGTTATTATTATTGTTGTTATTCATGTCATTGCTGTTGGATAGAACAGAGAGAAATGGAGAGAGGAGGAGAAGACAGAGAGGGGGAGAGAAAGATAGACACCTGCAGACCTGCTTCACCGCTTGTAAAGTGACTCCCCTGCAGGTGGGGAGCCGGGGACTGGAACCAGGATCTTTCTGCCAGTCCTTGCGCTTTGCGACATGTGTGCTTAACCCGCTGCGCTACCACCCAAGTCCCCATTTATAAATCTTCTCCTGTTAATGTGAGTGGTGCTTCTGTGTGGTGACAGGGAGCCAAACCCTGGTCTTCATGTTTGGTGAAGTATGCACTCTGTGGGGTGAACCATCTTCCAGTCGCAAATCTATAGCTTGGGTAAGCTAATAAACAAAAGACCTCAGCACACTGCCTGGGCATTTAATAAATGTATATATTTACTAGAATATCTTGTTATACATCATAATACATTTCAAACGCACACACTGTACAATATTTTGATAACTTACTGTACTGAATAGCAAGTAATAAAATTCCAGTAAAAGAATCACATACTTCATTTATAGTTACTTTTGTGATAAAAATCATAACCAGCGATGCAGAAGCTGGCACCATGGATGAAGTGCTAGACTCTCAAGTGTGGGGACCTGGATCCGATCTCCAGCATCACATGTTCACAAGTTCATTTCCCACGTCTACGCTTGACCGGACCTGCCAATATACGCGGATATCTTCGCCCACCCTGTCCAACGCTTGACGTCTCGTCACCCAATCTGGTCCCCTACGCCTACACTGAACTTCTCTGTTCCAGAATCTTGGAAACAGAGTTGGCAGTCAGCTGAGGTAAAGAACAAACACCTCATCACAGACCCCTGCAAGCGTCAACCCGACTTGGACCTAGCACGTTATGACTGGGCCCTCCTCAATCGCTATCGAACAGGCCATGGCCGGTGCACCGCTATGGTCCATCACTGGGGAGCCAGAGACGACCCGAACTGCCCCTGCGGCTACAGACAGACTATGACCCACATAGTCAACGACTGCCATCTCTCCAGATTCAAAGGAGGTCTCGAAACTTTACATCAGGCTCAACCTGATGCTGTTGACTGGCTACGGAAGAAGGGCAAACGCTAGAAGAAGAACATGTTCAGGAGGGCTATCCCCCCCCATTAATATATAAATAAGTCTTTTTATTTATTATCATTTTTATTTATTGGATAGAGACAGGCAGCAATTGAGAGTGTAGAGGGATGACAGAGAGACACTTGCAGCCCTGCTTCACCACTTGCAAAGCTTTCCCCCTGCAGGTGGACACCAGGGGCTTGAACCTGGGTCCATTGAGCATGTGTGCTCAACCAGATGCGCCACCAGCCAGCCCCTAATAAGTCTTTTTAAAGACAAAAGACTCAGCCAGTAAGAAAGAAAATTATACTTACATGTCTTGTTGGGATTGATATGCTGCTTTAGGGCATCAACAGTGCCCAAACTAACCACAAGACGTCTGCCAAACCAGAAAGAGGCCACGGGTCCATATCTCTCATGCAGATTAACCAGGAACTCATGCAAACTTCCACTGTTCACAATATCTGGAAGGTTACCATCTCTGAGAAAAGAGCAACATGTGACAAAATAATCAATTTCAGTCGGAAGAAGCAGGAAGAGACTGCATATTCTGAATTAACTGTGTCAAACAGATAAAAACAAAAATACAAGAAAATTCAACTTACTATAAATCCCACACTCAATTCTATCTGACCTACCGATTTCTGTAGTTAAATTTAGAAAGGGGTTTGTGTGCTATTTCTGAGTATTCACAACATTTCAAACCAAATAAGAAAGCCACTTGGGAACATATGCCTTATACAGTTGAAAATCATCAAAATGTTTCAGCACCTCTTTTCAAAATAGAAATGGACACCATCCCAACATAAGTCTATGAAAACAGCAAAGTCAGTAATGATATTTTCCCCCCTTTGTTCCTTTTTCTGTTTATGTTTTTTTCTGGCTTGATACTTTGTTCATTTCCAGAGTTTCACCACTCTGGGCTGATGTTTTCAGATACACAGAGAGAAAAAGAGTGAAAGACACCATAGCACCAAGCTTCCTCCAGTGTGATGGGGACTGGGCTCCATGAGTCACACACAGCAAAGCAGTGCACTATCCAAGTGAGCTAGTTTGCTAATATCAGCAACCCCTCATCTATTCTTTAAATAACAAAGGGGGGAGGGTTGTGTGAAGTACAAGGACCGGCATAAGGATCCTGGTTTGAGTCCCTGGCTCCCCATCTGCAGAGTGTTCGGTGAAGCAGGTCTGCAGGTGTCTATCTTTCTCTCCCCCTCTGTCTTCCCCTCCTCTCTCAATTTCACTTTGTCCTATACAACAACATCAGTTGCAACAATAACAACAACAACAAGGGCAACAAAATGGGAAAAATAACCTCCAGGAGCAGTGATTTGTAGTGCAGGCACTGAGCCCCAGAGACAACCCTGGAGGCAAAAAATAATGCGGGGGGGATAGGGGCCGAGTGGTGGTGTACCATGTTAAGTGCACATAGTGCAGAGCATGGGGGGCTGGCGCAATGATCCTGGTTCAAACAGCTGGCTTCCCACCTGCAGGGGGGATGTTTCACAAGTGGTAGAGCAGGTTTGCAGGTGTCTCTCCATCTCTCTCCCTCTCAATTTCTCTCTGTCCTATCCAACAACAATAATAACAGAAGGAAAAAAAATGGCCTCCAGGAGCAGTGAATTTGTAGTGTAGGCACCTAGCCCAAGCAATAACCCTGGAGGGGATATGTAAGTAACATTAAAGGACATAAATTATGGTAAGGACATGTATGATACAGTAAATCCTAACAATGGGATTTTCAATGTAAACCTAACTGCCAAATAATTTGGGTATAAGAGTAAGTAACTATTGCCTTCTTAAACCCTAAGACAGCAGGAACCTTCCCCTTCCTCTATAAAGCCCATATTTCTCCCAGTCCTGAAACCTCTGGGGTGGGGCTTGCTTTTTTGCATGTTTTCATACCAACTGATACTGTATCTGCTGATCCCAACCGAATCATCGCAACCAATACCACCCCAGCATGATTCACTTCAGATTGTCAGGCGTGGAATGTCAACCCTCCAGCTTAATTACTCTGGTGAGACCTTTCCTAGCTCATGGGACTCCTTAATTCCATTTCAGGTGGTGCACTTCCTAACAAAGCCTCAATACCTAGATATAGACCAGGGCCCATAAGATAGGGCATATGTACACATGTATCTACAAGTTAGGGGAAAATATACACCTCAAAGCAATAGAGCACAGGGGTTGGGTGGTAGCGCAGCGGGTTAAGTGCACGTGGTGGAAAGCGCAAAGACCAGTGTAAGGATCCCGGTTCGAACCCCCGGCTCCCCACCTGCAGGGGAGTCGCTTCACAGCAGTGAATCCAGTCTGTAGGTGTCTATCTTTCTCTCTTCCTTTCTGTCTTCCCTTCCTCTCTCCATTTCTCTCTGTCCTATCCAACAACGATGACATCAATAACAACAACAATAATAGCTACAACAATAAAACAACAAGGGCAACAAAAGGGAATAAATACATATATAAATAAATATTTTTTAAAAACTAGGAAAGTCATGGGCTCCTAGGAATATACCTAAAATAGACCTACTAGTTTGTTCCAAAATGGAAACCCCAAATCTTCATCTGCAGGATTCTTGCATTTAGGTTCATGATTAGTCAACAATTTGTTCTGTTTTATATCTTAACTCTTTTTCAGCCACCGGTTCCAGAGGCTAGCATGATGCCAACCGGACCTTCCTGGGCAGACGACCCCACCAATGTGTCCTGGAGCCCTGCATCCCCAGAACCCTGCCCCACTAGCGAAAGAAAGAGGCAGGCAGGGAGTATGGATTGATCTGTCAACACCCATGTTCAGCGGGGAAGCAATTACAGAAGCCAGACCTTCCACCTTCTGCACCCCAGAATGATCCTGGGTCCATACTCCCAGAGGGTTAAAGAATAGAAAAGTTACCAGGGGAGGGGATGGGATATGGAGTTCTGGTCGTGGGAATTGTGTGGAATTGTACCCCTCTTAGCTTATGGTCTTGTCAATATCTCCATTTTATAAATTAAATTAAATAAATAAAACAGGAGGGGAATGTTTATGTTTATCAGACATACTTAGACCAGAACACTGCTCTCATCTGATATAAGGCAGTGTCAGGGATTAAACCTGTGCTCTCTGGGATCTCAGGCAAGCAAATCCTGTACTCTAACACTGAAAGCTCTCTCTGGCTCTCTCATGTCTTTCTATTTAACTTTCTCTCACTAAGGGGAAATGAAAACAATGAAAGATTTCCATTTATATAGCCCTTATTACTGTTAACAAAGTTGGGGTTTTAAGTTCACAGAAATTTATAGTAAATAAAGTACTCAATAAGCCAAGTAATATAAAATATGGTATATTTGTTTTTGCCTCCAGGGTTATGGCTGGGGCTCGGTGCCTGCACTATGAATCCATTGCTCCTGAAGGCTATTTTTCCCATTTTTGTTGCCCTTGCTGCTGTTATTATTGTTATTATTGCTGTTGTTGTTGCCAGATAGAACAGAAATGGATAGAGGAGGAGAAGACAAAGAAGGAAGAGAAAGATAGATTCCTGCAGACCTGCTTCACCATTTGTGAAGCAACTCTCCTACAGGTGGGGAGCTGGGGGCTTGAACCGGGATCCTTTTTTTTTTTTTTTTTTTCCCTCCTCCAGGGTTATTGCTGGGCTCGGTGCCTGCACCATGAATCCACCGCTCCTGGAGGCCATTTTTTTCCCCCCTTTTGTTGCCCTTGTTGTAGCTTCATTGTGGTTATTATTATTGCCCTTGTTGGACGCAATTCGTTGTTGGATAGGACAGAGAGAAATGGAGAGAGGAGGGGAAGACAGAGAAGGGGAGAGAAAGATAGACACCTGCAGACCTGCTTCACCGCCTGTGAAGCGACTCTCCTGCAGGTGGGGAGCCGGGGGCTCGAACCGGGATCCTTACGTCGGTCCCTGTGCTTTGCGCCACATGCGCTTAACCCACTGTGCCACCGCCCGACCCCCTTTACACCGGTCCTTGGGCTTTGCGATGTGTGCACTTAACCTGCTGTTCTACCACCCAGCCCCCTGCCCTGACATGGTATAGTTTTAACACCAAAAAAAAAAAAAAAAAAAAATCATTACTCACTTTTCTTCTGTTGGAGTAATCCCTGGAATTCCTGCAGCTTGTCTGAAAGCCTTAAGGTAAAAATAAAAAATAAGTTAGAACAACAAACTATCACACATTCTATAGACCTGATGCTTTGCTAAGATATCTGCAGACCTCAAATGATGTCTCTCTTTTGAACCAGGGATATAGTATAGAGGCTATGCAAGACTTTCTGCCCAGGTGGTGGCACCGGGTTAAGTGCACATAGTGCAAAGTTCAAGGATCTGCGCAAGGATCTGGCTCCAGCCCCCGGATGCCCACCTGCAGCGGGGACACTTCACAAGTGGCGAAGCAGGTATACAGCTGTTTCTCCTTCTCCCTCCCTCCCTAACACCTTTTCCCGCTCAATTTCTCTGTCCTATCCAATAAAATGGGGAGGGGGAGTGGCTGCCAGGTGCAGTGGATTCTTAGTCCTGGCACTGAGCCCTAGCAATGACGCTGGAGACAGATAAATAAATAAATAAATAAATAAAAGACTTTCATGCCTGAAGATCTGAGGACCCAGGTTCAATCTTCAAATTCACAACACCACCATAAACCAGAGCTGAACAGAGTTTTAGTAAAAACAAACATGGGGCCAGATGATGGCGCACCTGGTTGAGCACACGTATTACAGTGCGCCAGGATTTGGGTTCAAGCCCCTGGTGCCCACCTGCAGGGGGAAGCTTCACAAGCAGTGAAGCAGTGTTGCAGGTGTCTCTGTCTCTCTCCCTACCACCCCCTTTCCTCTTTAATTCTGGCTCTCTCTATCCAATAAATAAGTAAAGATAATTTTTAAAAGTTAAAAACAAACCTCAGCGGTCGGGTGATAGCGCAGTGGGTTAAGTACACGTGGCACAAAGTGCAAGGACCGGCATAAGGATCCCGGTTCGAGCCCCCAGCTCTCTACCTGCAGAGGAGTCGCTTCACAGGCAGTGAAGCAGGTCTGCAGGTGTCTATCTTTCTCTCCCCCTCTGTCTTCCCCTCCTCTCTCCATTTCTCTCTGTCCTATCCAACAACGAATGACATCAACAACAACAATGACCACAACAAGTCTACAACAAGGGCAACAAAACGGGGAAAAAATGGCCTCCAGGAGCAGTGGATTCATAGTGTAGGCACCGAGCCCCAGCAATAACCCTGGATGCAAAAAAAAAAACCCTCATCAAGTTTATTAAATCTCAGAAATTATTTCTGTATTAAAATACAAAAACTGGCATAGGGCTCATTGGTTGAAAACATATGCAAGGCACTGGGTACTATCTTTGGCACCGTGTGAGAGAGAAACAAATAAAAACAAGTAGAACTCCATGGATGGTGAAGTGATATTTTGCATGTTGTCTGTCTCACTTATTCATTAAAAAAAAAAAAAAGTGTCTGGCAGTAGCGCAGTGGGTTAAGCGCACATGGTGCAAAGTGAAAGGACCAGCTTAAGTAT
This sequence comes from Erinaceus europaeus, assembly GCF_950295315.1. Taxonomy (NCBI): domain Eukaryota; kingdom Metazoa; phylum Chordata; class Mammalia; order Eulipotyphla; family Erinaceidae; genus Erinaceus; species Erinaceus europaeus. The sequence continues at coordinate 31,555,273 of NC_080168.1, forward strand.
CCCAGTTCGAGCCCCCAGCTCCCCACCTGCAGGGGAGTCGCTTTACAGGCGGTGAAGCAGGTCTGCAAGTGTCTTACTCTCCCCCTCTCTCTTCCTCTCCTCTCTCCATTTCTCTCTGTCCTAACAACGACGACATCAATAACTACAACAATAAAACAAGGACAACAAAAGGGAATAAATATTTTTAAAAATTAAATAGGGTGTCAAGGGAGCACACACTTTATCATGCACAAGATCCTGGGTTCAGGCCCTTGGGCACCACATGGGAACACCAAGTAAAGGGGAAGTTTCCTGGGCAGGGATGTCACGCTGTGGTCCTCTGTCTCTTTCCTTCTCTGTCTCTCACCCTTTACCTGAAGAAAAGCGTTGCCCAGGAGCAGATAAATCACACTAGCGCAAAGCTATGATAGCAAAAAAATAAATGAGAGTCGAGGAGGTGGCTAGTGGTAGGATACATGCAAGACAGACTCAGGCTGATTCACAAACCACATGAACATATATAAAACCTGAATTCCAGGAATGGAAAAGAAATGTCTTAATTCTCTTCCTCTACATCAATTAACGTGGAGAATTCAGCATCCACTCTATATCCCTTAATACACAAATAAGCATAATTTCCTCTGCTCCATGACTACAAATGGTGCCAATCTGGCCTAGCTTTTTAGAAAAATCAATGCCATGGATATAATAGTTTCAGTCCTAAAACAGTTCTCTTCTTCTCATAAACAATTTTACCAAAATACATTATGATATTGATCTTTTGCTTTTATGAAGCCATCACTATGCAGCATATAGAGAACGTAAAATAATCAAGGAAAATCAAGGAAGTAAGAGTCTCCAACAGAGGTGAAGAGAATACCCACAATGATAGTAAAAAGGCAAGACCTCTAAAGCAGAACAAGGCAGTGACCACAGCTGACCAGGGAAAGTGGGGGAGGACTCCACCCAAGATTTCTTCACTCAGAAGTAAACACAACTGAGATTATCTACACCTGATGCCACATGAAACCTAGAATGAATCCCAAATTATCCCTCACCCCGGCTCCCCACCTGCAGGGGGAGGGGTCACTTCACAAGCCTGCAAGTGTCTCTTTTCCCTCTCTTTCTATCACCCCTCCCCTCTTCTCTCTGTCCTATCCAATGGAAATAAAAGAGATAATAAAAAACGTTTTAGGGGACTGGACAGTGATGAACTGTCCTTCTGTGGGTCCTTGTGCTTCATACTATGTGTGCTTAATGCAATGCACCACCGTCTGGACCCCTAAAACATTTTTTATTATCTTTATTTATTTATTGGCTAGAGACAGCAAGAAATTGAGAGGGAAAGGGGAGACAGAGAGGGAGAGAGACAGAGAGACACCTGCAGCCCTGCTTCACCATTCATGAAGCTTTCCTCCTGCAGGTGGGGGCCAGGGGCTCCAACGTGGGTCTTTGTGCACTGTAACACGTGTGCTTAACCAGGTGCGCCACCAGCCAGCCCTTGTCTTCTGTTCTCACATCAATTTTCCCCTCGTGGCTGGGGAGATAGCACTGTAGCATGGGCACTAGACTTGCATGCTGTGGTCTCAGAGGTCCCAAGTTTAATCTGCAGCACTGTCATATGCCAGAGCAGAGCAGAGAGAGAGAGAAGGGGGGGGAGAGGGAAAGAGAGTGTTCCTCTCTCAAATAATCTTTCTTTTAAAGATTTATTTATTTATGATAAAGAGACAGCCGTCTAGAGCATGCCTTTGACACATGTAATGCTGGGGATCAAACTCAGAACCCTAATCTTCTAAGTCAACACTATAGCCACTAAACTACCTCCTTGATCGTTTACATAGTTTTTTTTTATTGCCACCAGGGTCATCACTGGAGCTTGGTGCCAACATTATGAATCCACTGCTCCTGGTTGCCTGTTTTCTTTCTTAATTTCTTTCTTCTTACTTTTTTTTCTTCTTTTTTTGCCTCCAGTGTTATCGCTGGGGCTTGGTGCCTGCACTATGAATCCACTGCTCCTGGAGGCCATTTTTCCCATTTTTGTTGCCCTTGTTGTTACCTATGTTGGTTTCATTATTATTATTGTCGTTGCTATTATTGTTAGATAGGACAGAGAGAAATTGAGAGGAGGGGAGACAGGGCAAAAAAGATAGACACCTGCAGACCTGCTTCACTGCCTATGAAGCAACTCCCCCTGCAGGTGGGGAGCTGGGGTCTCGAACTGGGATCCTTATGCCCGTCCTTGCACTTCATGCCATGTGTGCTTAACCCGCTGCACTACCACCAGACCCCCTTCTTACTTTTATTAAGACAGAGAGAAGCTGAGGATGGAGAGATAGACAGAAAAATACCTGCAAACCTAACTAATAAAACTTAACTAGTAAAATCTTAATTGCCATAAACTTATAACATCACACATTTAAAAAATTTTTTAATATCTTTATTGGGGTATTAATGTTTTACATTGGACAGTAAATACAATAGTTTGTACATTACATTTCTCATTTTTCCACATAACAATACAGCCCCCACTAGGTCCTCTGTCAGCCTTTTTGGACTTATACTTTCCCCCACCCGCCCACCCATCACTCCAGAGTCTTTTACTTTGGTGCAATACACAAACTCTAGTTCAGGCAAACCATAACACATTTTATTTAAACAAACAAACAAACAAACAAAAACAGCTGGGGAGGCAGTATAATGTTTATGCCAAAGGCTTTCCTGCCTGAGGCTTTAAAGTCCTAGGTTTACTCCCCAGAACCACCACAGCTGAACAATGCTAAGGTCTCTCTCTGTGTATCTTCAACTCTGTATTGTTCTCATAAAGATAAACAAAACATTAAAAATCAAAACAAAAAAATAACATACATGTTGAAATCTACCAGTGGATTCTCGCTTCAGACTAAAAAAGTCAAATCCTTAAAACGGCCTATGTAACTGTGGCCTGGGTAGTAGAGCAGGGGCTAAAGTGTTGGACCCTCGGGCATAAAGTCCTGAGTTCAATCCCAAGGCAATACATGTCAGAGTGATGTTCTAGTTCTCTCACCCTGTCTCATAAATAAAATTGTTAAAGGCCTAAAACTAAAACTTGTCTCTCATTCCCAATTCACACTTCTCACTGTCTACTCTTCATTTACTCCATGCAACCACAGCGCCTCCTTTGTTCTCCTGGAAACCAAGAAGTATACTCTTCAAAGAAGATCTGCATTTGCTATTCTCTTTTTTACCCGGAATACTTTCACGGACTACCTGAAAGGTTTGCACCCTCCTCAATGGATCTCTGCTCAAAGTCTCCTTAACTCTTCACCATCCCACTTTAAAATAAAAACCCTGAGGGCCTGGTGGTAGTGCAGCGGGTTAAGCAAGGATCAGGGTAAGGATCCCGGTTTGAGCCCTGGGCTCCCCACCTGCAGGGGCGTGGCTTCACAGGCGGTGAAGCAGGTCTGCAGGTGTCTGTCTTTCTCTTCCCTTCTCTGTCTCCTCTCTTGATTTCTCTCTGTCCTATCCGTCAGTAACAACAACAAGGACAACAAAAATGGGAAAAATGGCTGCCAGGAGCAGTGAATTCAAAAGTGCAGGCACTGAGCCCCAGAGATAACCCTGGAGGCAAGAAAAAAAAAATAAAAATAAAAACCTCGCTATTTTTCTCCAGAATACTTAACATACGAAATAAGTTAGGTGTATGTTGCCTATTTCCCCGTAACTACAACATAAATTGCACGAGTTAATGGTGTTCTATCTCATTTGCTCACTATTGCATGGAAACATATGTGACACACTAACTTGTTAAAAGAATAAAATTTGCAAGTCTGAAGAGAGTCTTTTAAAGATAACCGATTTCAAGAACTGGAGCCACTAAACTTTGAGTTTCTCAGAAAATAAATACTAGCAGCTATGATCCAGGAGATGGCACAGTCGCTTAAGCATGAGCTCCCAAGGTCAATCACCAGCATCTGCATGTGCCAGAATGATGTTCTAGTTCTCTCTCAACAAATAAGCAGACAAAAAGAAAAAAAAAGTCAATGTGATAGCTCACATAGGATAGTGTGTTGCTTTGTTCTGTGCAAGACCCAGGCATGAGGTCTACAGCCACCGCACTGGAGGAAGCTCTTTGGTGTGAGGTCTCTTTCTGTATCTGAAAATGTCAGCCTGGAGGGATGAAGCCCCAGAGATGGACCCCTCTCCCCCCAAAAAAGGGGGAAAAGAAAGAAGAAAGAAAGAAAGAAAGAAAGAAAGAAAGAAAGAAAGAAAGAAAGAAAGAAAGAAGAAAGAAAGAAAGAAAGAAAGAAAGAAAGAAAGAAAGAAAGAAAGAAAGAAAGAGGGAGAGAGAGAGAGGGGGGGGGGGGTCGGGCGGTGGCGCAGCGGGTTAAGCGCATGTGGCGCAAAGCGCAGGGACCGGAGTAAGGATCCCGGTTCGAGCCCCGGGCTCCCCACCTGCAAGGGAGTCGCTTCACAGGCGGTGAAGCAGGTCTGCAGGTGTCTGTCTTTCTCTCCCCTTCTCTGTCTTCCCCTCCTCTCTCCATTTCTCTCTCTCCTATCCAATAACGAATTGCATCAACAAGGGCAATAATAATAGCCACAACGAAGCTACAACAAGGGCAACAAAAGGAGGAAAAAAAAATGGCCTCCAGGAGCGGTGGATTCATGGTGCAGGCACCGAGCCCAGCAATAACCCTGGAGGAGGGAAAAAAAAAAAAAAAAAAAAGAAAAAAAAGAAAGAGAAAGAGAAAAGTTACTGGTAGTTCCAGACCTTTTGGTCACCATATTCTGATGGGATTCATTTCCAAACTTTGAAGACAATACTCAACAAGGACTATTTGGAGCCATCCAGCTGTTTTTTGTTTGTTTGTTTTTAATATGACTCCACCACCTCAACACCTACATGTTAAAGATGTTTATTTTTTTTTGTAGCATTTTCTTTTAAAAATGTTTTTAAGTAATTTACTTATTAATGAGAAAGGAGAGAAAGAACCAGACATCACTCTGGTACATGTGCTGCCAGGGATCAAACCCCAGACCTAATGTTTGAAAGTCCAATGCTTTACCCACTGTGACACCTCTTTTCCTTTATTTGCTTATTGGATAGACAGAGCCAGAAACTGAGATGGGGGAGGTAGAGAGAAACCTGTATCCCTGGCTTCGCCACTCCTGAAGCTTCCACTTCGCAGGTGGGGACCGGGGGTTCAAAACCAGGTCCTTGTGCACTGCAACATGTGCACTCAAAACACCTCTGAAAATTGATCCTTTCCTCTTCCTGCCAGTGACAAATAGAGAAAGGCAGCCGGTGGGGCGAGGCGGCCCGGGCTTGCGCTCAGGCTACTCCAGGAGCCCAATGGCCTCCAAGGCCCCGCGAGGGGACACATCCCACCTGGACTGTCAGGACTTCGAGTTTCAGTAACGACAGATCAGAGCACTGACAGACAAGGCAGGCGACCCCCAAACCATGGGGAGGAAGCTCAACAATGGGAGCTCCGGGTAAGGAACGTGGCGCCGCCCGCAACGCCCTCCACATAGTGCAGCTGCCTGGAGCCCGCGGTGTCACGTGGCCGGGGATTGACACGTGACCCTCTCCCGCGACCCCGGGGAGTGCCACGTGACCCCCGTCCCGCGCCCACTCACGGGATCCTCCCTCCCTCAGGCCCGCCCCCGCGGCCCGCGGGGAGCCCAGCAGCCTCGACGTCCACGAACTGGCTCGCGGGCCTGGGGCAGCGACCCAGATGGAAGTTACCGGGTAGAGGTAGAGCACCGCCGCCACCAGCGCCAACAAGAAGGTCACGGCGAAGATCGCGAAGTCCAACATGGCTCTGGACTCGCGGGAGCCACGTCCGGGAACGGCCGGCTGAGCCAGGCGCTAGGCGCGCTGGCCGGACCTGCAGGCTCAGGTGGGCGGGGCCCGGGGGCCGGCCAGCCAATGAGCGCGCGGGGAGGGCGAGGCGCCAGGCGGCCACGCGGCGGGACACCGCTGCCCGGCACGCCCATCACTTGGCTGCTGAGCTGCCCAGGGCGCCGCCTGGCCTCTCCAGAAGTTAGGAGTCAACACTCTGTCCTCACGGACAGTTTCTGCACTAGGTTTAAGACTGAAACCGCGGTGCATGGTGGTGGAAATAGACCTAAGTAGGAGGTGAGAATGTTGCAGACACTCGTCATGGGGAGATGAAAAAGTGTACCCATTTGTCAGCTGTGCTGTGGCAACAACTATACTGTGAACCATCTAACCCCCAATAGAATGATGATTCTCAATAGAATGAGTCCTAGATAATTGTGAGCGAATTGGTGGGCATGGTCTCCTGTCAAAATTAGTAATGTAGATTTTTCTTTCTTGTTTCTTTTTTAAAACTTTTTAATTATATGTATTTATTTGTTGGGTAGAGACGGTCAGAAATCAAGAGGGAAGGGGGAGATAGAGAGGTTGAGAGACAGAGAGACACCTGCAGCCCTGTTTCACTTGTGAAACTTTCTCCCGGCAGGTGGGGACTGGGGACTCGAACCTGGGTATTTGCACATTGTAACATGTGCGCTCAACCAGGTGCGCCACCACCCAGCCCCACTCTCTTGGTTTCTTTCTATGGTTACAGAAGGTTTATTGGAATAAACAAATTAAGAGATAGTCCACCTAGAGAAGAAAAGGGCAGACAGTAAAGAAGCATCTGCCGCAAAGGTGAGACAGAGGGAGACATGTTGGCAAAGAGAGCCCATTGCCCTGTAAAGCTGATTTTCTAAACTTCCATACTGTAGAAATTATACCACAGTTTCCAGTAGGAGTAAATTAAATATCTCATGACATTGAATAAAAGTGGCATCTGGGGTCTGGGTGGTGACGCACCTGGTTGAGCTCACGTTACAGTGGGCAAGGACCCAGAAGCCCCCCCCATCCCCACCTACAGAGGGACAGCTTTGCGAGTGGGGAAGCAGGGCTGCAGGTGTCTCTGTCTCTCTCCCTCCCTATCACCCCCTTCCCTCTCGATTTCTGCCTGTCTCTAACAAGTTTTAAAAATTAAAAGAAAATTGTTTTTAAAAAGTGTCATCTGCTTGAACACTTAGCATTTGTTGTCTTGAACATAAAAGTTCTTCTGGGATCTCTCTATGTGTCTTATCTCAATACTTGACATGAATAATAATGTGAGGCAAGATCCCGCTACACACTGGTACTGAAGCAAATGAAATTTATTTTTTATTTTTATCTAAATATTATTTGCTTCCATGGTTATCGCGGGGGGCTCAGTGCTTGCACTACCAATCCACTGCTTCTGGAGGCCTTTTCCCCCACTTCATTTTTTTTTTTTTTTTTTTTTTTGGATAGGACAGAGAGAAATTGAGAGGGGAGGGTAAGATAGGGAGAAAGAAAGGTAGACTCCTGCAGACCTGTTTCACCACTTGTGAAGCGACAACACAATTCCCGCCACCAGAACTCCATATCCCATTCCCTCCCCTGATAGTTTTCCTATTTTTTAACCCTCTGGGAGTATGGACCCAGGGTCATTATGGGGTGCAGAAGATGGAAGGCCTGGCTTCTGTAAAAGCTTCCCTGCTGAACAGGTGTTGTCAGGTTGATCCATACTCCTAGCCTGCCTCTCTCTTTCCCTAGTGGGGCAGGGGTCTGGGAAGGTGGGGACATTCATTGGTGGAGTCATCTGTCCTGGGAAGTTCAGTTGGCATCATGGTAGCATCTGGAACCTGGTGGCTGAAAAAGAGTTAAGATAGAAAGCAGAGCAAATTGTCCTTCTTAATTTGTATTAGAGACACACTAAGAAACATGTACTGGGGGGATCGGGCTCAGCGGGTTAAGTGCACATGGTGCCAAGCGTAAGGACCGGTATAAGGATCCCAGTTCAAGCCCTGGGCCCCCCACCTCCAGGGGGGTCGCTTCACAAGAGTATTTCTCTTTACTGTCCTGGCTTTGCCGAGATTTTGCACCTGCATAGCTGCAGCAGTCACAGCAAGCTTTTCTTCCTTTCTTTTTTAAAAATAAATTTCTCCCTTTCCTTTTTAAAATTTTTTAATATTTATTTCCCCTTTTGTTGCCCTTGTTTTTTGTTCTTGTTGTAGTTATTGTTGTTATTGATAGCGTTGCTAGATAGGACAGAGAGAAATGGAAAGAGGAGGGGAAAGACAGAGAGGGAAGAGAAAGATAAGACCCCTGCAGAGCTGCTTCACTGCTTGTAAAGCAACTCCTCTGCAGGTGGGGAACCAGGGGCTCAATCTCCCATCCTTGCACTTCATGCCACGTGTGCTTAACCCACTGCGCCACTACCCGACTCCCCTTCCTTTCCTTTTTCTTTTTTCCTCCCTCCTTCAATTTTTCCATTTCAACCACAGAGAAGAAACAAAGAGAAAAGATACTACAACACTGTCCCAACAATTAGGAATCTTTTCCTTGTGGCATGTTTCCAAGTAGTGCTGAGGCTGGAAACTGGGTTCTTATACATGGTAAAATGTGTGCCCTACTGAGGAAACCATTGACCAGTCCTTCTATTTTTCCTTTTCATAATTCAAAGTTAAGTCTTCCCTTCTCCTACTTGTTAGTTTTTCTGAATTCTACTTACTCTATGTGCCAAGGTTTACTGTAGACACTTAAGAACTCTACAGGAATTTGATTTTTGTTTTCTTTGAAAAATAACTTGAAGCTGGGATCCAGGAGGTGGCGCAGTGAATAAAGAAAGACTGGACTCTCAAGCGTTGAGGTCCCAAGTTCAATCCCCGGCAGAACCACCGGTCCTTGCGCTTTGCGCCACCTGCACTTAACCCGCTGCGCTACCTCACTCTCTTTCTATCTGAAAAAACTGGTCCTGAACAGTGAAACTCATCAGTGGGGAAAAAATAAATGTGGAAGTGTTAAGTATTTGCTTTTAAATATAACAAAACAAACAAACATGGTGAGTCAACATGACCATTACCTTATGCACACAGGACTATAAGATATATATATGATAGAATGGAGTCAATTTTCTGCTTAACAAAAACTGTTTCAGTCTCTCGCTTACTAAGATGACTTAGCCAAGGACTCGGTCTAATCAAAGTCTTAACTGAGAATTATAAATCAAAAGAAGAAAGCAACATTATTTTTATTTTGATTCAAATCAATTCTCATATACAAAGCTAATCTGTTATATACAAAATAAATGTACATTCTTAAAAAATGTTAGAATACAAATTTCCAAAGCTCTAAAAGAGGTGCGTAATTTCAATTTTCTCTTCAGTCATGCTATACAGAAACACATCACAGCTGCTTATATACACACACAGGAAAAAAAAATTTAAAACAGCACTCAATATAACAAAACATACATCACATATATTTAATTTAAAAAAGGTAAGGGAAGAACGTATTGCACCAAATAAACAGTAAGGTCATGATTGAATACTAATCATAACATTTACACATCTTTGTTAAGTTGAAAACTTTCCCAACTCTAAAGCCTTTTTATTGGCATACAAATATTCACTGAGTCACAGTTTACAGTCAATAATCAGATATAAATAAGGCTTAATCTCCTTTTTCATGGTTAATTCCAGTAGGCTAAATGAAAAGAAACATTTCTTTCTTTCTTTATTATTTATTTTTACCAGAGCACTGATCAGTTCTGGCTTATGGTGGTGCAGGGGACTGAGCCTGGGACTTGGGAACCTCAGGCATGACAATCACTTTGCATAACCATTATGCTATTTATCTGCACCCAAGAAACATTTTATAGAACTAGGTATCTTTTAAATTCCTTATTTAAGTAGCAGCACAATTTGCAGGTGTTTTCTTTTAGATAAGTCATTCTGAATATTCTAAGCTTCTCTGCTCTGCCCAAGTGCTAGCATTTAAGTCATCTCTGAAATGCTCCTACGTAGTCTGGGCCCTAGAAAAACTGCCAAAAGTAACAAATCATTTATGATCAGTATTTTCTGGTCTAAACAGATTGGCTATTGCAGCAACCTAATAGGAAATAGTTGTAGCTAGAACTGTTTCTTTGCTAAATTTATTATTCCTGTAAAGGCAGGTAGTTGAGGGACAATTATACCTGACAGGTATTTCTGAAGAAAACATACCAACCACATGGTTTTCTAACATTTTTTTCTTATGCAAAGCTAACTGTAAAATAAACAATATGCATCAAGATATTTGGTGATGGTATTCATGAATCAAAAAGCAATAAAAAGAATAGAAACAATACAAAAATGTAATAAACAATAAGATCTAGTGTAACGTGTCATAATTTAGGGAAAAGTGTAGTACTTAACAAATAAACAAAAGCACTGTTGAAAAAATGGCTAGATTCAAAGTAAGTAAGTATGGTTGTGGTCAACATTTGAATAAAATTCAAGTGAGGAATGATAACACTATATAGTTATTGCTCAATGCCATTGAAAAAAGTACCACTGATATAGATATAGGAAAACTCCCAATGTTCCGGATGAGACCAAATTGAAAACAAATGAAATGTTGAGCATGTGTGATATAAATATATTTATCAGGCAAAGGGAGTTGCCAAGAATGGGTACTGGACTGGGAGGTGAGGCAGTGGATAAAGTCTTGAACTCTTAAACACTGCTCAGCTCTGGCTTATGGTGGTGCAGGGGATTGAACCTGGGACTTCAGAACTTAAGGCATGAGAGTCTCTTTGCATAACCATTATACTGTCTACCTCTGCCCATAAATAAATCTAAAAAAAAAAAAAAAATCAAGAATGGATTATTTGTTGTAGTGAAAAAAAATATTTAAGATTAGTCATACACTGGGAAAGAGCAGTTTGAGTTGATAAGAAGAGTAAATATTAAGGTTAAGAGTAACAGAAAAAGAACAATAATAGATTCAGAAAGAAAAGAAATGGTATGTGTATTTCTGATTATCAGTCCAAAACTGTGTCCTTAAGACAGACTTGAGAGCTTGTTTGGAGGTTCTAGAAAGGGAGCACAGCTACCCATACCCTTGACTGAAGACCAGTCTGTCTCTATTTGGGGAAGGCCATCCTCTTTGACTGAGCGAAGTCCCTCCAGCTTCGGGGGGGGGGGATGCACATGGAGCGGTGAGGGAGGAAGGGGACACCCGCCTAGACAGCCAGATCAGCCGAATCAACCCTGGAAATCAATGGGGTGACAGATGTTGTAGCCAGATCGCCCTCACATCCATTAAGATAGAATTGAAATCATTTGTGGAAGATAAGTTTAAAAATGTATTTGAAGGGGGGCTGGGTGGTGCACCTGGCTGAACTCCAGAGTTACTGTGTGCAAGGACCCAGGTACAAGTCACCAACCCTACCTGTTGGGGGGGGGGGAGCTTCATAAGCAGTCAAACAGTTCTGCAAGTGTCTACCTCTTCTTCACTCTCAATTTTTCTCTGTCCTACTAAATATAAAGAGAATAAATTTAAAATAAAAGATTTTTTTTTAAAAAAAGTCCTCCAAGGAATGGTGCATTCTTTGTGCAGGCACCAAGTCCCAGTGATAACCCTGGTGGCAATTAAAAAGAAAAAGAATGTATTTGAAGAAGTCAACTTTCAACTTCTGCATACATATTATCTGGATTTTATGCAGTGTTTACACATAAAGCAGTTCACACACTTGCATCTCTTCAAGGAAAGGTGATAAAAGACAACACCACTCATTTTATAAATATATAAAAGGAGCAAACCACTTTAAATTTCAATTAAAGACGTCTATTAGTAATTTCTTTAGTAATAATGATACAAAATATGTGGAAAGGCAAAGGTCACTATGCCTGTCTTACTAGATAAATAAGTTAAATAAATAACAGGTATAAGGGTTGGGTGATGGTGTGCCTGGTTGCTACTATGCGCAAGAACCCCAGTTGGAGCCCCAGGTCCCCACCTGCAGGGGGAAAGTTTTGCAAGTGGTGAAGCAGTGCTGAAGGTCTCTCTCTCTGTCTCTCCCTCATCCCTCTTGAATTCCTGGCTGTCTCTATCCAATGAATAAGGAGAATTAAACATTAAAAAAGGAAGTATATTCATTAAAAAATAACTGGTATACAAGCAGTTAGTTATTTTTATGAATTATTCATTGATAATCTGAGTTGAATCTTTTTTGCAACTTGTAAGCATCCAAAGTTAACTTTCTAACCCAATACTATGTAACCTTAAAAATAAAGAAAACTTAGGGCAAGCAGTGGTGTACCCAGTAGAGAGCACATGTTACCATGCACAAGGACCTGGGTTTGAGCCCGTGCTCCCCAACTGCCTGAGGGATGCTTCAGGAGCAGTGAAGCAGGTCTGCAGGTACAAAGGACTCTGGGTAAGGAGGACAGAGAGAGGGAGGCTTTCAGGTAGGTCCTGGTACATAGTGATAGCAAAGAACCTAAGCTGGGGGCAAGTGTGTTTTGCAGACACCTGTTATGGCAAGATGAGAATTTTGTACCCATGTGCCAACTATTGTATTATAAACTATTAACTTCCCTGTTAAAAAAATAAAGGCTGGGCTGAAGAAATACTTCACACTTGGATAGTGTGTGGCCTTGCTATTTGCATCAGCCAGGTTCAAGTCCAGCCCCCCACTACATTGAAGAAAGCTTCTATGCTGTGGTCTCTTACTCTCTTTGTATCTAAGGGGAGGGGGGAGAGAAAGGGAAGGAGGGGAGGAGGGTGGGGGAGAGAGAAAGAGAGAAAGAGGGGGAAGAATAGAGCCCCCCCCCACCGGCTCCCTGTCTGCAGGGAGCCTTCACAGGCGGTGAAGCAGGTCTGCAGGTGTCTATCTTTCTCTCCCCCTGTCTTCCCCTTCTCTCTGCATTTCTCTCTGTCCTATCCAACAATGTCAGCAATAACAATGACAACGACGACAATAAATAAAAAGGGGGAAAAAAAAAAAAAGAGGAGGCAGTGGCTTAGTTAATAATAGAACCAGAACAGCACTATCTTGCTAGGAAAAGAACATAGAACCACATGCTTGAGAATCCAAAGCCCTATCCACTGTGCCACTTCCTAGGTCACTAAATAAATCAGTAAAAAAAAAAAAAAAGTTAAATAAAAACAACAGTGCATGACCCAGAGTTAAGCCTGGCCCTCACTGTACTGAAGGAAGATTTGATCTTTCTGTTTCTTTCTAGCTGAGAAGAAAAGAAAAAAAAGAGTCAGCCTAGAGTAGTGAAGCCCCAGAGATGACAAAAATATAAGACACTATTATATGAAAATATCTGAACAAGTAGATAAAAGAAAAACTTCTGAAGGCTTGATTTAGAAAGCTTTCCCCAAAACCAACACCTAAGATACAATATAACAATTGTGTTGATACTGTTGATCTGAAATTTCCTTAAAAAGACAAAAAAATTAGAGTAGAATAGATAAAGTAGGAGAAGCAATAATTATTATGACAGTATCTTTGCTGCCCTGAGGCATTTTCAAATTCCTCAAGTCCTAAGAAAGGATTAGTTCTGCTTTATATTCCTTAGGACAGCTTATTTCTGTTACTTACCTAGCCATAACTATTTGAGTAAAACAAAGGATTTTAAATGACAGAGAAAACTATTCTTTAACTTTTCATTACACCTAACTCAGAATATTGGATGTATTAGTGTGTGTGTGTGTGTGTGTGTGTGTAGTTATAAAGTTACAAGACAGAGAACTATAGAGGGAAAATTTCCCAAAGATTCAACTGAAAGTCAGCTGTATATAAATAAATTTTATTATTTCCAGTGAAAAAAGGAATAGTTATTTTAAGAAGCTATTGTTGTAAAAAGCTTTTTTTTTTCTCTCTCCTTTTTTCTGGTCATAGAGTCATTTAAGAAAGCCATGTAACCAACCACACATTGCTTTAAAAATGCAGTTAGCATACAGAATTTTGCTTTCAGGGAATTAATTTTCCCATGCCAAGGCACTCTCAGAATAGACACTCAGTTGTTAATAATTATCTGGCAAGACAGCTCACTAGGGTGGGGGTGGCACACCAGCTCACTTGGATAATGCGCTGCTTTGCAACATGCAGGACTCAACTCAGTCCCCCCCTCCACTGAAGAAAGCTTTGGTGCTGTGGTTTCTTTTCCCTTCTCTCTGTGCCTTTCTGTTTCACTCTCTCTGAAAGGGGGTGGGGAGGAAGTCAGTGTGGAGCAATGTAGCATAGGAGCTCCCCCCCCCAAAAAAAAGGAGGGAGATGGTAACAAAGCTGGGAACTAGGGAGTCGGGCGGTAGCGCAGCGGGTTAAGCGCACTTGGCGCAAAGCGCAAGGACCGGTGCAAGGATCCCGGTTCGAGCCCCGGCTCCCCACCTGCAGGGGAGTCACTTCACAGGCGGTGAAGCAGGTCTGCAGGTGTCTGTCTTTCTCTCCCCCTCTCAGTCTTCCCCTCCTCTCTCCATTTCTCTCTGTCCTATCCAACAACAATGACATCAGTAACAACAAAAATAATAACTACAACAATGAAACAATAAGGGCAACAAAAGAGACTAAATAAATACAACAAAAATAAAAAAAAAAAAAATAAAAAAAAAGCTGGGAACTAGCCTTCTTTGTCCTGCGTGAGACTAGGAGAAGCTTTCTTATTATGGTATTGTTTCATCTCTAAAAAAGTTGGCCTATAGTAGTGAAGATCCAGTTAAAAAACTTTAAAGCCCCAATTTAAAAAAATCCTGACCTGAAGTGAAAAGATAACTTTAAAGTACCACATTTAACAATCTCTTTGAGTACCAAAAAAAATTATCAGTCCTTTCCTTTAATATCTTGAATAATAAATTGTAATGTAACATTTAACTATATTAATTACAATTAATTCTAAAAGTTAAATATAACATAAAACAGATATATGTATTTTTAGAAGTTATTTTATGTAGATGACTTAAGATACCCATACCTTTCCAATTCATTCATCAATCACAATGAAATTTCAAGTCAAAAATGCAATATAGCTAAGTTTAACTTGGCAGATAAAATTGTGCTGTAATGCTACTTAAAAGGACTCAATTGTCAAAAATCATAACCAGCATTTGAGTTTGTTATACTATTAATGAAGTACATCAGTTAAATGTATCTCTTATTCTACTTAACCTTTATTATTTAAGGATGATAAATACATTTCAGCAAATTCTCATTACTAGTGTGCTAAGTAGTAGTAGAATGAGCAAATGCACAAGTTTTAATAGTTAAATATTTTAAATATGTGAAATCTCTGAGTTTATATTAAGTTTTGAAAATCCAAGTCTATAGGATATGACTTTAGATGGTGTGTCTTAAATCAATGTTCAGTAAATATGAAAATGAACAAAGAATGTATTAAAAGCCTTTCTTCTCAACTGTCCCATACTTTGCATTTTTATTGGGGATAAGTTAAATTTTGCTGTGTAGACTAATAAGCAAAATTAACCTAATTTCTTAATTTTTAGGAGTTTGTTTTTAAAATTTGATTTAATGTTTAGGAACCAGTGGATATAATTAATATATTTCCCTCAAAACTTCCTTAGCATAAACCAAGTCACTCAATAAGATAGAATTTAATAACGTTAAGCAACATTTTTGAAAATAGATAATTATATAATCTACATCTTTATATACATACCATACCAAATTTTGGTAATTCTTAAATATTTTCAGGGATAAAAGCCCTGAAATATTTCAGAGTGTTGAGAGATGTGGCTGAAGTGACAAAGCAATCAATCAAGTTTCAGTTATTCATTGTAGAAGATGGAAATAACAATTCACTTGAAATCTTGAGTGTTATATTCAGTTTCTCCAGCTGAAACCTGGCTGAATCGCTTGCTAGATCCCCAGAATTTTCGAGAAAGCTGACCTGGTCGTGCCTGTTTAAATAATGCAGATAAATGAATAAGAGATGTTATTAGGGAAGAAAGAAGAAGCAAAGAGAAACCATGCAAAAAAGAGTGTTGCTGTGGAAACGAGATTAATTTATATGCAGAATTATCAACATGTTAATGATTTTTGACTAAAAAAGACAAAAGAAAGGCTTTTTTTACATTAGTTGTATTTCAGCTATAAAATAATAATGGCCTCCCCCCAAAAAAACCAACCCCAAAGAGCCTGAATAGTTTTCAAAGAAGAGATGCATCTGACCCACAGACCTATGAAGAAATACTTATCATTAGAGAAATGCAAATTAAAACAGAAGTGCCATCCCACCTCACAAATGTGGCAATGTCCTACATCAACTAGACTAGTGTTGGCAAGGGTGTGCAGAAAAAGGGATTCTGTTACACTGCTGGTGGGAATGTAAACTGGGGCAGCCCCTTGGGGAAACTGGATGGAGAACCCTTAAATAAAAAGTGGAAATACCTCATGATCCAACAATACCACTCTTAAGGCATTTACCCAAAGGACATGAAAACACAAATTTGAAGAGATATATGCAGCCCTATTTTCAAAGCTGCATAGGGTGGAGGTAGCCTAAATGCCCACCATCAAATGACTGGCTAAAGAAGGTAAGGGGGTGGGGAGATAGCATCATGGTTCTGCAGACTTTCATGCTTCAGGCTCATCTGAGGTCCCAGGTTCAATTCCCAGGACCACCAGAAGCCAAAGTTTATCAGTACTCTGGTTTCTTTGTATCACTCTTTCATCAAAAGAATAAATTGGGGCAAAAGGATAGATAGCATAATGGCTGTTCAAAGAAACTCTCATGCCTGAGGCTCCAAAGTCCCAAAATGATCTCCTATACTACCACAAGCCAGAGCTCAGCAATTCTCTGGTTAAAAAAAGGGGGAGGCAGGTGGTAGCATAGCAGGTTAAGTGCACATGGTGCAAAGCACAAGGTTCCTGGTTCAAGCCCCCAGCTTCCCACCTGCAGGGGGGGTCACTTCACAGGCAGTGAAGCAGGTCTACAGGTGTCTATATTTCTCTCTCTCTCTCTGTCTTCCCCTCCTCTCTCCATTTCTTTTCTGTTGCATCCGGCAACAACAACATCAAGAACAACAATAATAATAACCACAACAACGATAAAAACAAGGACAATAAAAAGGAAAATAAATAAATAAAATATTTTTAAAAAGAAACTAATACTTTTTTTTTTTTTTACCTGAGCACTGTTCAGCTCTGGTTTATGGTGGTGCGGGGGACTGAACCTGGGACTTTGGAGCCTTGGGCATGAGAGTCTGTTTGCATAACCATTATTCTATCTACTCTTCACTCTCTAATACATTTTTTTTTAAAAGAAAGAAGTTATGGAATATATACTCCATACATAGGATACTACTTTATAATAAAAAAAAAAACAGAATTATGTGTCCTTTGGATGGAATTAATTATGCTTAATGAAATAAGAGGTGGAAGATAAACTCTTTACGGGGCACACCGATGTAAGTGCACATAGTATGAAGCACAGGGACCAGAGCAAGGATCCAGGGTCGAACCCCCAGCTCCCCACCTACAGGGGTTTCCTTCACAAGAAGTGAAACAGGTCTTCAGGTGTCTTTCTCTGTCCCTGTCCCTCTCTATCTTCCTATCCCCTTTCAATTTCTCTCTGTCCTATCAAAAACTAACTAATTAAATAAATAAATAAATATGGCCACCAGGAGCAGTGGATTCACAGTGCAGGAACCAAGCCCCAGTGATAACTCTAGAGGCAAAATAAAATAAAAAGAAGAAAACTTCTTTACCAGATAGTTTCACTCACATGTGGAATCTAGAGAACTGAAATACATGAACTTGCAAAGAAAGAAAGAAAGAAAGAAAGAAAGAAAGAAAGAGAGAAAAAAATCAACTGTCTCACAGACAATGAGAACTGCGGTGGTCAGTGTTGAGTGGGTGGGGGAACAAAACTTTAGTGGTGGGCGAGGTGGAGAACTGTATTCTATAACCTGTAGCCTTAAAATCTAGCAAAACACTGTTAATCACAAGTAAAAACAAAATAGCTTCGGGGGGTCAGGCGGTAGTGCAGCAGGTTAAGTGCACGTGGTGTGAAGCACAAAGACCATGTAAGGATCCCAGTTCAAGCCCGGCTCCCCACCTGCAGGGGAGTCGCTTCACTGATGGTAAAGCAGGTCTGCAGGTGTTGATCTTTCTCTCCCCCTGTCTTTCCCTCCTCTCTTGATTTCTTTCTGTCCTATCCAACAACAGCAGCAATGGCAACAAGAAGGGCAACAAAATGAGAAAAATAGTCTCCAGGAGCAGTGGATTCGTAGTGTAGGCACCGAGCCCCAACAGTAACTCTGGAGGCAAAAGATAAAGGGGGGGAGGGTTTGCAGACAAATTACTATGAAAAGTAGTTTGAACTTATGAAAGTAACATGTTTATACGGAGTTGTTTGTATGTGCATCTACAGGGATGCAGAGGTCACATAGGCTCCTAACCTGAATATGGGCCCCAGACCAAATCAGATGGGGTTTACAGTCAACAATATTTATACCCCTTTCCCATATTAGGGAGCTACTCTCTTCCCTGATCAAGCTTTCTGTTCCTTTTCCAGCCATGACATTATCTCCCCAGACAATAACTTGGATCCACCTGCATATCGGATTTTAGGCTCAGGGAAAAAACAAAAACAAACAAAAACTAGTATAGCCACAGGCCCTTTGGAATATAACTAAAATATGCCTACTAGCTATCTACAAAATGAAGGAACCCCCCCCCCAACTCTTCATCTGCACTATTCCAGCCTTTAGATCCATGATTGTTCATCAATTTGTTTGGCTTTGTATGTTAACCCTCTTTTCAGCCATCAGGTTCCAGGTGCTAGCATGATGCTGACCAGACTTCCCTGGACAGACGACCCCACCAATATGTCCTGGAACTCTGCTTCCCCAGGGCCCCACTCTACTAGGGAAAGAGAGAGGCAGGCTGGGAGTATGGATCCACCTGTCAACGCCCATGTTCAGTGGGGAAGCAATTAACAGAAGCCAGACCTTCCACCTTCTGCATCCCACAAAGACCTTGGGTCCATACTCCCAGAGGGATAAAGAATAGGAAAGCTAGGGGGTCGGGCAGTGGCGCAGTGGGTTAAGCGCATGTGGCGCAAAGTGCAAGGACCGGCATAAGGATCCCACTTCGAGCTCCCGGCTCCCCACCTGCAGGGGAGTAGCTTCACAGGCGGTGAAGCAGGTCTGCAGGTGTCTGTCTTTCTCTCCTCCTCTCTGTCTTCCCCTCCTCTCTCCATTTCTCTCTGTCCTATTCAACAATGAACAACATCAACAATGGCAATAATAATAACAACGAGGCTATAACAACAAGGGCAACAAAAAGGGGAAAAAATGGCCTCCAGGAGCAGTGGATTCATGGTGCAGGCACCGAGCTCAGCAATAACCCTGGAGGAAAAAAAAAAAAAAAGAATAGGAAAGCTATCAAGGGAGGGGATGGGATATGGAGATCTGGTGGTGGGAATTGTATAGAGTTGTACCCCTCTTATCCTATGGTTTTGTCAATGTTTCCTTTTTAGAAATAAAAAGTTTTTGAAAAGCATTATTCCTTCAAAGATCTTAAGTTCTTGTATTTTAAGTTATTTTATTATACAGTTGTTGAACACTATTTTTACTCATTGAAATAGTTTAAATTTTCTTTTCTCTTTTTTGCACTGCTCAGTTTTTGACTCTGGTGGTCCAATGGATTGAACCTGGAAAGAAGGAAAAAAGGAAAGAAGAATGGAAAGAAATTGCATACAAACATAATGGATATTTCATTCTCAAATGTTTGGCCAAATCAAAAATGACATATTACCTAAGGTATATATATAATTTTGCCTCTGGGGTTATTACTGGTGCTTGGTGCCACTTCTGCTGAAGACTATCCCCCCCTTTTGTTGCCCTTGTTGTTTATCATTGTTGTGGTTATTATTATTGTTGTCAATTGTTATTGGACAGGACAGAGAGAAATCGAGAGGAGGGAACACAGAAGGGAAGAGAAAGATAGACACCTGCAGACCTGCTTCACCGCCTGTACACTGAACACAGTGTTACCACCCAGCCCCCTTCTACAAGTTCATAGAAGATTTACTATGACCACTAACAGTAATTCGATGTCTTCTCTGAAATAACCCTTATAGCTGCCATATTTTAGATTTACTATCAATTAAAACTTGTAATGCCTAATTTAATTCCATGTAATGAAGTAAAATTTTCAGAAGCACTGAATTAGTAAATACAGTCAACTGTGTTTTGCTAGAAATAGTTTTAAGATTTACAATAACTGAATTTTTAGTCCTAGACATTGTCAACCACACTTAAGACTAACTGCAGGAAACTTGCTGGAAATTAGAATTAGATACATTATGATAGTTTTAATCTCAAATTACAAATGATGCTTTTATTATTTTTACATGGTTCTTTGCTTTCTGACACTGGGGTTATTGATAAATTCCAGTGGCCATTTTTCCTTTTATTATTATTATTTTTTTATTTAACAGGACAGAGACATTGAGAGGGAAAGGGAAGGTAGACAGAAAGCCAGCTGCAGGACTGCTTCACCATTTGTGAAGCTTCCTCTCTGCAAGTGGGGGCTAGAGGCTAGAGCATGATAACATGCTCTCAACTAGGTGAGCTACCACCTGGCCTCCAAATGAGCTTTTATTAAGAGACAAGTGACATAATCATACTGGCCATACTGGCCCACCCTGTCCAACGCTTGACGTCTTGTCACCCAATCTGGTCCCCTACGCCTACACTGAACTTCTCTGTCCCAGACTCTTGGAAACAGAGTTGGCAGTCAGCTGAGGTAAAGAACAAACACCTCATCACAGACCCCTGCAAGCGTCAACCCGGCTTTGACCTAGCACGTTATGATTGGGCCCTCCTCAATCACTATCGAACAGTCCATGGCCGGTGTGCCGCTATGTTCCATCGCTGGGGAGCCAGAGACGACCCGAACTGCCCCTGCGGCTACAGACAGACTATGACCCACATAGTCAACGACTGCCACCTCTCCAGATTCAAAGGAGGTCTCGAAACTTTACATCAGGTTCAACCTGACGCTGTTGACTGGCTACGGAAGAAGGGCAAACGCTAGAAGAAGAAGACTGGGCATTTCATATAAAGGAAGTTGTTTTATTATTTGAATCTATATTTTATTATTAAAGATTTACTAATTTACTTTTATGGAGGCAAAAGATATATATAGAGGGAGACTATGGAATTGATCAGTTCTTGGGGCCCTAGTCGGGGAGTTCTGGGATTCCCAAACAGACACAATGGGCCTAGACCTTGAATAAATCCCTCTCTCCATTGTTACCAGCCCTCTCTATCAGGAACAACACAATAGACCCCTTTGTGGGGCCCTATAGGGCCTTGCCTTCAACATGGAACAATGGCAGAGAATGTTAGATCCTCTGAAGGGAGGCTGGACAACATACTCTATACTACACCTGAGGAAGATGGGTCCTGAAATTGGGGCAGCTTAGAACGTTCCTACTCATAACCACAGGATGTGAGCTCAGATCTACAGAGATGCAGAGGTCACATAGGCTCCTAAGCTGAATATGGGCCCCAGATCATATCTAATCGATGGGGTTCACAGTCAACAATATTTATACAACTTTCCCATATTTGGGAGCTACTTTCTTCCCTGATCCATCTTTCTGGTCCTTTCTTCAGTGATGACATCATCTCACCAGACAATAACTTAGATCCACCTGCATATCACATCAGGCTCAGGAAAAAAAGAAAAACAAACAAACAAACTAGTATAGTCATAGGCTCTTTGGAATACAACTAAAATAGGACTATTAACTATATACAAAATGGAGACCCCCCCAACTCTTCATATGGACTTTTCCAGCCTTTAGTAGGTTCATGATTAGTCAACAAATTTTTTTGTTCTATATGTTAACTCTTTTTTCAGCCACTAGGTTCCAGATGCTAAAATACCCACCGAACTTCCCTGGGCAGATGACCACATCAATGTGTCCTGGAGCCCCGTTTCCCCACAGCCCCACCCCACTAGGGAACAAGAGAGACAGGCTGAGAGTATGAATTGACCTGTCAACATCCATGTTCAGCGGGAAAGCAATTACAGAACTGTAATTTCCATCTTCTGCACTTCCATAATGTCCAACTTCCATCTTCTGTACCCCATAACGTCTCTAGGTCCTTACTCCCAGAGGGACAAAGAACAGGAAATCTATCAGGGGATGGGATTGGATAGAGAGTTCTGGTGGTGGGAATTGTGTGGTGTTGTACCCCTCTTATCCTATGTTTTTTGTCAGTGTTTCCTTCTTATAAATAAAAATTAGGGATTCAACTTCCGGAGGCGGAGCTACGAGCAGCAGATAGCTTTCTCTCCTCTCCCCTCCCCTCCCCTCCCCTCCCCTCCCCTCCCCTCCCCTCCCCTCCCCTCCCCTCCCCTCCCCTCCTCTCCTCTCCTGGATCAACTAGGAATACCAAAGGAGACCACCCGGACCGAAACAAGACAGGACTAGAATGACCACAGGAACCCAGTAAATCACCCGTGAGTACAAACAGGCGTGGCTGGTGACAGAGAGGAGAGAGGGGCCTAAGGAGAGATTGACTGCTAACAGTTCAACAGTTTATCAGTGGAGACACCACCTCCAGTCTGCTCCACAACAAGGGGACAGCTGAAGGGAGGAAAGGACTCCCCAGAGACTCACCAAGTGCAACTCTGAGTCTCCATTGCTACTACCCTCAGAATCTGGAGCAGCAACAGGGAGGGACACCAGGGGACAGAGATCTAACCGGGAAACTCAGGAGAAGACCTATACCTCAGTGGCATAGCTGAGGGGCTGTGAAAGTCTCTTTGCATAACCACTGGATTATCTCTGCCACACCCTGCTTTATCTCTTGGTCAGGAGTCAGTGATTAAGCTAAGAAGGCTATTGATAGTTTAAAAGCCCTCAGGCTCCCATAGCCTACAGGGAAGAAAAAAAAAAAGGCTTTTACACCACTGAGCTCCAACTCAGGGATTGAAAAAACTGTTAACTTCCACCACGATAAACCCTTTAATTAAATTACTTAGACACAAGTCAATCCAGGCAATAGTAATCAATAATTTGAAAAGTACTGATAAAGGGAACTCATAACATAATATTTAAAATGGTTAAAACAACAAGAAAAGATATTGGAGACTTGAACCAAGACAAGAGTCCAGCTAAAAGTCCTCCAGAAGGTGAAGCACAAAACAACCAGTTCAACATCCAAACATTAGCTAAGGAAATAATAATAGGAGTGAGTAAAGAATTTGAAAAAATTGTAATCAGAAATGCAGGAACAACAAATGAGAATATGGAAGAAAATTCTAATTATCTCATGGTTATTAGAGAGCTGAAAGCTGAAATCGCTGAGCTAAGAAGGCAACTAGCTGAACAAGCTAAAACAGTATCAGAGCAGGGCAACAAAATAGATGAACTCCAGAAAGCAGTAGAGGGCAGAGAGAATAGAATCTATGAGGCTGAAAACAGAATTAGCAAGAGTGAGGATGAATTAGAGACAACTAAAAAAGAAGTAAGAGATCTCAAAGAGATTAAGAGATGCTGAAAACAACAACAGAGTCCTATGGGATGACTTCAAAAGAAACAATATACGCATTATTGGCATACCAGAGGAAGAAAGAGAAGGAGAGGAAGAAAGCATTCTCCAGGCTATAATAGCTGAAAATTTCTCTAGTCTAGACAACACCAAAGACATAAAGATTCAAGAAGCCCAGAGGGTCCCTAACAGAATTAACCCAGACCTAAAGACACCAAGACATGTCATACTTAGAATGGAAAGGAATAAGGACAAAGAAAGGATCCTCAAGGCTGCAAGAGAAAAACAAAGAGTCACCTACAAAGGAAAACCCATAAGATTAGCAGCAGACTTCTCCATATAAACACTACAGGCCAGAAGAGAATGGCAAGATATCTATCGAGTGCTCAATGAGAAAGACTTTCAGCCAAGAATACTATATCCTGCTAGACTGTCATTCAGACTAGATGGAAGCATCAAAACCTTCTCAGACAAGCAACAGTTGAAGGAAGCAACCATCACCAAGCCTGCCCTGAAAGAAGTTCTGAAAGGTCTCCTATAAACAACCAGACCACTACAAATAGGACATATATCAAAACACTCTAAAACTCTACAAGAATGGCGTTAAAATATCTTCAATCTTTGATATCAATAAATGTCAATGGCCTGAATTCACCTATTAAAAGACACAGAGTAGGAAGATGGATCAGAAAACACAACCCAACAATATGTTGTCTACAGGAAACTCACCTAACTCAACAAGACAAACACAGACTTAAAGTGAAAGGATGGAAAACTATCATACAAGCCAATGGCCCACCAAAAAGGGCAGGAACAGCTATTCTCATATCTGACATGATAAGACTTTAAAATAGATAAGATTAAAAAAGATAGGAATGGACACTTAATGCTCAGAGGATCAGTCAATCAAGAGGACTTAACAATTATTAATATCTATGCACCCAATGAGAAGCCATCTAAATACATCAAACTTCTACTGAAAGAGCTACAGCAATATATTAACAGTAACACAATCATAGTAGGGGACTTCAACACCCCACTCTCTCAACTTGACAGATCATCCAGGAAGAAAATCAATAAAGACATAAGGGAGCTAAATGAAGAGATAGATAAACTAGAACTATTGGACATTTTCAGAGTCATTCATCCCAAGAAACTGGAATACACATTTTACTCAAATCCACATGGATCATTCTCAAGGATAGACCATATGTTAGGCCACAAAGACAGCATCAGCCAATTCAAGAGCACTGAAATCATCCCAAGCATCTTCTCAGACCACAGTGGAATTAAACTAACATTTAACAATCAACAAAAGATCAGTAACAGTCCCAAAATGTGGAAGCTCAACAGTACACTTCTTAACAACTTCTGGGTCAAAGAGGAAATCAAGGAAGAAATCAAAGTGTTTCGAGAGTTCAATGAAAATGAAGACACAAGCTATCAAAATATTTGGGACACAGCTAAAGCAGTCCTAAGAGGGAAGTTCATAGCTATACAAGCACACATTAGGAAACAAGAAAAGGCACAAATAAACAGCCTGATTGCACATCTTAAAGACCTAGAAGAAGAACAACAAAGGAATCCTAAAGCAACCAGAAGGACAGAAATTACTAAAGTTAGGGCAGAAATAAATAACATTGAGAATAGGAAAACCATACAAAAGATCAATGAAAGTAAATGTTGGTTCTTCGAAAGAGTAAACAAAATCGACAAACCTTTAGCCAGACTCACAAAACAAAAAAGGGAGAAGACCCAAATAAATCGGATAGTAAATGAAAGAGGGGAAATCACAACAGACACTACAGAAATTCAACATATCATGTGAGGCTTCTATGAACAATTATATGCCACCAAGCTAGAGAACCTGGAAGAAATGAATGATTTCCTAGATACCTACCAACTTCCAAAACTAAGTCAAGAGGAAGTGGATAACATGAACAGGCCCATCACAGCTAATGAAATTGAAACAGTTATCAAAAATCTTCCCAAAAATAAAAGTCCTGGACCAGATGGTTTTACAAATGAATTCTACAAAACTTTTAAAAGTCTTCCAGAAGATTGAAGACACTGGAATACTCCCTGCCAGCTTCTATGAAGCCAACATCACCCTGATACCAAAAGCAGACAGGGACACAACCAAAATAGAAAACTACAGACCAATATCTCTGATGAACACAGATGCGAAAATATTGAACAAAATTCTAGCCAACAGGATACAGCAGTATATCAAAAAGATTGTTCATCATGACCAAGTGGGGTTTATCCCAGGCATGCAAGGTTGGTTTAATATACGTAAATCAATCAATGTGATCCACCACATCAACAAAAGCAAGACCAAAAACCACATGGTCATATCAATAGATGCAGAGAAAGCCTTTGACAAAATACAACATCCCTTTATGATCAAAACACTACAAAAAATGGGAATAGATGGAAAATTCCTGAAGATAGTGGAGTCTATACATAGCAAACCTACAGCCAACATCATACTCAATGGTGAAAAACTGGAAGCATTTCCACTCAGATCAGGTACTAGACAGGGCTGCCCACTATCACCATTACTATTCAACATAGTGTTGGAAGTTCTTGCCATAGCAATCAGGCAGGAGCAAGGAATTAAAGGCATACAGATTGGAAGAGAAGAAGTCAAACTCTCCTTATTTGCAGATGACATGATAGTATACATGGAAAAACCTAAGGAATCCAGCAAGAAGCTTTTGGAAATCATCAGGCAATACAGTAATGTGTCAGGCTATAAAATTAACATTCAAAAGTCAGTGGCATTCCTCTATGCAAACACTAAGTTAGAAGAAATTGAAATCCAGAAATCAGTTCCTTTTTGTATAGCAACAAAAACAATAAAATATCTAGGAGTAAACCTAACCAAAGAAGTGAAAGACTTGTATACTGAAAATTATGAGTCACTACTCAAAGAAATTGAAAAAGACACAAAGAAGTGGAAAGATATTCCATGTTAATGGGTTGGAAGAATTAACATCATCAAAATGAATATATTACCCAGAGCCATCTACAAATTTAATGCTATCCCCATCAAGATCCCAAGCACATTTTTTAGGAGAATAGAAAAAATGCTACAAATATTTATCTGGAACCAGAAAAGACCTAGAATTGCCAAAACAATCTTGAGAAAAAAGAACAGAACCGGAGGCATCACACTCCCAGATCTCAAACTGTACATGTGCTGCCAGGGACTGAACTCAAGACCTCATGCATGTTTGAGAGTCTAGTGCCTTAGCCACTGCGCCACCTCCCGGACCATGCCAATTGGGTTTTCAATTATAATAATAATAATATATTTACTCTTGAATACTAGCTTTATCTGCTCTTCATTTATGGACTCCTTTAAAAACTGAATTAAAATTAATTTCATATGAGAGAGATAGGCGAGAGAGGCCAGAGCAGCACTTTGGAGTATGTGTTGCCAGGAATTGAACTAAGCATCTTCAAAGTTCAGGGGCATCTGAGGCAACTCCTGGACAGAGCGAAGGCAGATTAGTGGACTCCTTGATATTCTGAGGAATCAAAGTCCTGAGGCTAGATCTTACCTCAGCTGGCTTGCCGACACCTACTACAATCAGTTTGCCGTCTTCTAATCCTACAAGGATATGGCTGGATTCTTTGGTTACACAAACACAATGGATAGGCAATCGCATGAATAATGGATTGATGCTGAGATTCAAGCTAGAACAGAAAAAAAAAAAACCCCACAAATGACTGCATGGATATGTAATGGCTTCACAGAATTTCATACTAAGATGATGATAATGATCTAGTTTGCATTTTATTTTGCATATTTGAGAACTTGGCAGGTTCAGAAAATCTGGGAGACTCACACACAGTTCCACACATTTATAGCATTACTCAAAATAGTGAATAGGCCTTTTCTTCATTCTCAGCATGCTTTTCTTCTAACAAAATGACTCTCACCAAAATGAG
This sequence comes from Erinaceus europaeus, assembly GCF_950295315.1. NCBI lineage: Eukaryota > Metazoa > Chordata > Mammalia > Eulipotyphla > Erinaceidae > Erinaceus > Erinaceus europaeus. Next base: position 31,582,544 of record NC_080168.1, read on the forward strand.
TCTTTGTTGGTTAATAGATAGAAACTGGATAAAGGGGCCTGGTGGTGGCACACCTGGTTAAGCAAACATGTCATCAGGGGGTTGGGGTCAAGCTCCTGGTCCCCACCTAAAGGGGTGAAGACTCACGAGCAGTGAAACAGGGCTCTAGGTCTCTCTCTCCCCCTTCGCCCCCTTTTTAATCTTTATTTATTTTTTGGATAGAGACAGCCAGAAATTGAGAGGAAGGAGGAAGATAGGGAGACAGAGAGATACCTGCAGCCCTGCTTCAACACTTGTAAAGCTTTCCCCGTTGGTGGGGACCAGGGGCTTGAACCTGGGTCCTTGTGCACTGTAACATGTGCACTCAACCAGGTGCATTACCATCCATCCCCTTCTCTCTCCCCTTTCAATTTCTCTCTGTCCTATCAAATGAAGAAAAAAAAAAAAAAAGGCCACCAGGCGAGTTGAATTCATTGTGCAGGTACTGAGCCCCACTGATAGCCCTAGTGGCAATTAAAGAAAGAAGAAATTGGATGAAAAGGGTAAACACACAAAGTGTGTGTGTGTGTGTGTGTGTGTGTGTGTGTTTAGAGAAGGTGAGGTAAATAAAAATTAGTTTATTTGCTTTATTGTTATTATTAACTTATTTGATGGTCATCACTGAGGTTTTAATGTTCTAGGCCAATCTTTTCCGATTGAAAGAAAGACCAATCAACCAGCCATAGCCCTGAAGCTTTTCCCAGTGTGGTGGGGGTGGCTTAAACATGGGTCAATGCATGGCAGCTTACCAGAAAAGCTATCTTCCAGTCCCTATATGCTTTCTTAAAAGATGTAACATAGGGCTGGAATATGGCTCTATGGATAAAACACACACTTTACTGTGTGAAGCCCTGGTTCAAGCCCTAGTTCTCAATGGGAACAGCACAGATGGTAAGGGAACTCCACTTAAGTACTTTGGTGTTTCTCTCTCTCTCTTCTCTTTTAGTTTGTCTCTATTTCTTTTTTTAAATGTAGAATGAGTGGTCCGGGAAGTGGCACAGTGATAAAACTTTGGACTCTCAAACATGAGGTCCTGAGTTCGATCCCCGGCAGCACATGTGCCAGAGTGATGTCTGGTTCTTTTTTTTTTTTTTAAATTTAAATTAAATTAAGTTAATTTTAATTAAACGACAACTATTAATGTGGGGGGAGTCCTGCTCATTTTCTTTTAATCACTTGTGCATTTAGTGGCACACTGTCAGTGATGTCTGGTTCTTTCTCTCTCCTCCTATCTTTCTCATAAATAAATAAAATATTTTTAAAAATGTAGAATGAACATTGGGCTGGAGAATTGGCTTGCTGTTATGAAGCATGTGCCAGTTTTTGGGATAAATTACCAGCACTGCACTTGAAAAAGGTAACAGAGTCAAGAGAGACAGGGCATCCAGTAAAGTAGTAGACATGCAAGACTGAGGTTCCATGTTCAATCCCTGGCACTAGCATATACCTGAGCTTAGCAGACCCCTGGCCTTTCTCTTTATCCCTCTCTTTCCTCATGAAAATAAATATTTTTAAAGTGTAAGGTATTAAAATTTGAAATGCATAATATCTATAAATGCAATGATATAGAAACTTAATATTCCATTAAGAAAAATGTGCATAGCTTTTAAGACAGAAAATAAAGAATTCTTTTTTTATTTCCCTCCACAGTTATTGCCGGGACTCGGTGCCTGCACCAAAAATCCACTGCTCCTGGAGACCATTTTTTAAAAATTATTATTGTTGTTGTTGTTATTGATGTCATTGTTGTTGGATAGGACACAGAGGAATGGAGAGAGGGGGTGAAGGCAGAAAGGGGGAGAAAAAGACACCTGCAGACATGCTTCACCACCTGTAAAGCGACTCCCCTGCAGGTGGGGGGGGGCTTGAACCGGGATCCTTAGGACGGTCCTTGTGCTTTGCCTCACATGAGCTTAACCCGCTGCACTACCACCCAACTCCCAGAGAATGATGAATTCTATGACATATGTGCTAAATTTACATTAAGCTGCTAAAAGATCCTGTTCAGTCTTCTAGTTTTGGATTTCTACAACAATATTCAGAAGCCAGGCTTATAAAATAAAATACTGGAAAGATATATTGGAATGGATCTTAACAGTCTATCATAGAACATGACAAATAGGACAAATGAAATACAAAAGTAGGAAGGAGTTATTGGTAGAGAATGAATCTAATTTGCATGCAGTTCAAACAAAAAAAAAACCTGAATGAGGAAATTTTTTTTCCTTTGCCTCCAGGGTTATTTATTGCTGGGGCTCCATACCTGCACTCGGAATCCACTGCCCCTGGAGGCCAATTCCCCCATTTTTGTTGCCCTTGTTGTTATTATTGCTGTTGCTTTTGTTGTAGAGGACAGAGAGAAATCGAGAGAAGAGGGGAAAACAGAGAGGGGGAGAGAAAGATAGACACCTGCAGATCTGCTTCACTGTTTGTGAAGCGACCTCTCTGCCAGGTGGGGAGCCAGCAGCTTGAACCGGGATCCTTAAGCCGGTCCTTGCACATTGCGTCATATGTGCTTAACCCATTGAGCAACCACCCGGACGCTGAGGAAAATATTTTTTAAAAGTATTTTGGGAGTCGGGTGGTAGCGCAGTGGGTTAAGTGCACATGGTGCAAAGCACAAGGTCTGATGGAAGGATCCTGGTTCGAGCCCCTGGCTTCCCACCTGCAGGGGAGTCGCTTCACAGGTGCTGAAACAGGTCTGCAGGTGTCTTTCTCTCCCCCTCTCTGTCTTCTCCTCTTCTCTCCATTTCTCTCTGTCCTATCCAACAACGACGACATCAACAACAATAATAACTACAACAACAATAAAAAAAACAAGGGCAACAAAAAGGAAATAAATATTGAAAAAAAAAAGAAAGTAATATTTTGTAGAGGTACCAAAAAACAGTAAGTTATAATAAAAAATTTAAAAAGGGAAGAAAAGAACGTATTTGAAACATATCACGGTGTATACATAAGCTAGCATGTATAAAGAATGCACATACCCTTTCCTTTCATTGGATTAAATAACAGAAGTCTCCAAACATTTTATATGCATTTTATATATACAATCATGAACAGATATATGAAAATATTTTAGAGTTTCTCACAATTGAAATTGTATCATCAAATTCTTCATAAAAATTCAAGCTCTAATCAGAAAAAATTCCAAATCTATAATCCAGATTTGGTATGATGAAAGATTTTTACTTGCTTTCTACTTGAAATTCTTTGGAAAAATAGTGGTAGAATAAAAATTAAAAAGCATTCTATAATTAAAATGTACACATGGGAGTCGGGTGATAGCGCAGCAGGTTAAGCACAGGTGGCATAAAGTGCAAGGACCAATGTAAGGATCCCGGTTCAAGCCCCTGGCCCCACCTGCAGGGGCGTCACTTCACAAGCAGTGAAGCAGGTCTGCAGGTGTCTTTCTTTCTCTTCCTCTCTCTGTCCTATTCAACAACGATGACAACAAAAATAACTACAACAATAAAATAAGGGCAACAAAACGGAATAAATAAATATTTTTAAAAATGTGCACATATATTTTTGTCTACTAGTCCAAAAATATTTTAGCTTTATCTATTCATTTTCATAGTAGTTAAAAAGGATATTTACAGAAGTTGGGTGGTAGTGCAGCAAGTTAAGCACACTTGGCGCAAAGTGCAAGGACTGGTCCAAGGACCTGCAGGGAATTCGCTTCACAGGCAGTGAAGCAGATCTGCAGGTGTCTATCTTTCTCTCACCTTCTCTGTCTTCCCATCCTCTCTCCATTTCTCTCTGTCCTACCTAAGGACGATGACATCAATAGCAACAACAATAATAACTACAACAACAATAAAAAAACAAAAAACAAGGGCAACAAAAGAGAAAATAAGTAAAAAAGTAAAAAAAGGATATTTACAATATATGATAAAACAAAGGATCAGAAATTATACTGTTCACTGCCATGAGAGGTTGAGAGTCCTGCCACATTTTCCTAAGTAATTACTTCAATAGTTCCTGCTATTTACCTGTAGAGATCTCTTATGGACAGATATCCTTGTGAGCTGCCCATAACAATGTGTTCTCCAACTATGCAGATATCTGATACTTGTTCTGTCAGAGTTTGAGATCCCAGATACTTGCCATTGATAGAAAACAAATGCAATGCATTCTTATCCTGCAGTAATTAAATGAAGGGAATTTAATGGTTACAACTGTTTTAACATGGGAAATTACGACTATGACAAAACTGTGACTATGACTATGACAAAATGAGTATGAGGTTTAAATTTTGGGAGAAACAGCCTATATTTGAAGAGAAAGTGTAGATGCTGGTAATGATAATAACAATGTTGCTAATAATGATTATAATGGCAGTTAGTATTTTGCAGCCAAGTTTCTTCCCCGCAGGCATCATACCTGCACATGAGGGTGAGAGACATAACAGGAAAGGTAAGACAGAGAGAGAAGGAGAGGGGGGGAGGGAGGGGGATAGAGGGGGAGGGAGAGGGGGGGGAGAGAGAGGAGAAGGGAGGGAGAGAGAGAGAGAGAGAGAGGGAGGGAGAGAGAGGGAGAGAGAGAGAGAGGGAGGGAGAGAGAGGGAGAGAGAGAGAGAGGGAGGGAGAGAGAGGGAGAGAGAGAGAGAGGGAGGGAGAGAGAAGCATAAGAGAGAAGCACTGCTGCTCCACTGCTCGGGACTTCTCCTCATGCAGGTATCTCAAGTGGTGGCTCGGGTTGGACAAAGCTCCTCGTGCATGGAAAGTATGCATTCTACCAGATGAGCTACCTATAAACCTCCAAATTATAAAAAAGTGATATTTACAATATATGATACTGTCGAGTAAATGAGTACTAGCTAACACTCATACCTACAAAAAGAAATTAAAATCTTACCCAGTCAAAAAAAAATCCTATATTTTAAGACCAAACACTCTTAATTTTTAAAAAATTTTACCAACAAACAGAAATAAACACACAATTCAGGACTTATACAGAGATAATTCAATTTGGTTATAATTTAAACTCAAGCTTATGAAGGCCCTTATAGTCAGGAAATATTTTTGTTTAGATTAGTTGCAATCCACCAAACAAAATACAAACACGAGGCCACAACTGTGGTTGGGATCCATCTGATGGTAAGAATGATCAAACTAGGGGCTGGGTGGTGGTTCACCTGGCTGAGTGCACATGTTACAGGGCACAAGGACATAAGTTTGAGTCCATAGTCCCTACCTGCAGGGGGGAAGCTTCACAAGTGGTGAAGCAGGGCTACATGGGTCTCCCCCGCCATGTCTTTTAAATTTTTTTTTAATTATTTATTATTGGCCGCAGAGAAAATTTGGGAGGGGAGTGGGAGATAGAGAAGGAAAGAGACAGAGAGACACCTGCAGCCCTGCTTCACCACTCTTGACGCTTCCTCCCACAGGGGCTTGAACCTGTGTCCTTGTGTACTATAATGTATGTGTTCAACCAGGAGTGCCACTGCCTCGCCACGGTCTCTCCCTCTCAATCTCCCTCTTCCCTCTTGATTTCTGGCTGTCTTTATCCAGTAAGTAAATAAAGATAATTTAAAAATTAAAAAAAAAAAAAAAGAATGATCAAACTAGGAGCCTTATAGTGGGGCACCTGACTTGAATGCACACATTACAGTGCTCAAGGACCCAGGTTCAATCCTCCCCCCACCCCGAGCCCTACCTGCAGGGAAGAAGCTGGTGAAGGAACGTTGCAGGTCAGGTTCTCTCTCTGCCCCCCACCTCCTCTCCTATTCCTTCTAAATCCCTCCCTTCTCTCTCAACTTCTCTATGTCTCTATATAAAATAAATAAAATAAATATATTTTTAAAAGAGTGAGCACATTGAATGATGACAGGAAAACAGTCCCCAAAATAAGGTGTTTGTGTCTTCCTTAGCATGACATATATACGTATGAAATCCATTCTTATCTGTTTGAATAATGGGAAAGACAAGTTTATAGTATAGTCCTAGTGCAAGTATTACATACCTTGAGGGTAGTTTTTTCTTCAATACTGGAGTAGATAACAATATGTCCTTCCCAAGATATTGCCAAATTAGGAATGGTTATGAGTAAAGAACTCTCACAAGGTGGTCGTAAAGTCCTCATGTATTGACCTTTCTGAACAGTATGTATAATCACCGTGCCATCCTATACACACAAAAATTAGGGGGAAAAAAAGGTGGAGGATAGATCAAATAAAGATATGTGGAAAAAGAACTGAGAAATAATCATTCTACCAAGGACACATTAGGCAAAAATTCCAAAGTTAATATTTCAAAGATTTCATAGAATACCACTTTCCCTAGTAAGATCAATAAAGTCCCCAACTTGAAGCAATCATGTTGAGATAAAGCCAAAACAGAAGGACAGACTGCAGATGATCTCACCTATAGTTGGAACTTAAGAAATAAGGACAGAAAGGGAAACCATGAAGTGAAACTTGGATTGAGTGGAATGTATTGCAATAAAACAAAGGACTCTGGGAAAAGAGAGGAAGGAATGGGATAGACAGTGCACTGGGATCTTGGTGCATCATGGTAGAAAATGACTTTAGTCTACAGTGACAGTGCTTTGCAGACACTTATCTTGGGGAGCTGAGAAATTGTACCCATATGTCAACAACCATACGGTAAACCATTCACACCCTCATTAAACTCATAAATTAAAATAAAATTACTGCCCAGTCTCAGATGGCTTCACTAATGAATTCTGTGAGACTTGTAAAAGAACTGACGCCTATTCTCCTCAAACTATTCCAGAAAATTGTAGAAGGGCAAACTACCAAACATGTTCTATGAGGCAAACATCACTTTGATCTCCAAAGCAGGGAAGGAATTTACCAGAAAAGAAAACTATAGACCTATATCCCTGAAGAACATTGATGTAAAACATCATGAACAAGATCTTAGCAAATCAACTTCAACAACATATCAAGGAAATAACTCACAAGACCAAATGGGATTCATCCCTGGGAAACAGGGATGGTTCAACATCTGCAAATCAATCAATGTAATTCCTCATATCAACAAAAAGAAAGATAAAAATCACATGGTGGTGTCTGGGCGGTAGCGCAACAGGTTAAGAGCACATGATGTGAAGTGCAAGGACAGACACAAGGATCTTGGTTTGAGCCCCCAGCTCCCCACCTTCAGGGGAGTCGCTTCACAGGCAGTGAAGCAGTTCTGCAGGTGTCTATCTTTCTCTCCCCTCTGTCTTCCCCTCCTCTCTCCATTTCTCTCTAACAACAATGACAGCAATAATAATAACCACAACAATGATAAAACAACAAGGGCAACAAAAGGGAAAGAAAATGACCTCTGGGAGCAGTAGATCAGTAGTGCAGGCACTGAGCCCCAGTAATAACCCTGAAGGGAAAAAAAAAATCACATGGTCCTATCAATTGATGCTGAAAAGGCATCTGACAAGGTCCAACACCCATTTATGATAAAGACCCCCCCCCAGAAACTGGGAATAGGACCATTCTTCAACATAATAAAGACTATTTACTACAAAACCACAGCTATCATCATTCTCAATGAGGAAAAGCTGAAGGCTTTCCCCCTAAAATCAGGAACTGGACAAGGATGCCCACTATCTGCACTGTTATTTAGCAAAGCTCTTGAGGTCCTCGCCACTGCAGTCAGACAGGAAAGAGATTTCAAAGGCATACAGATTGGAAAAGAAGAAACCAAACTATCACTATTTGCTGAAGACATGGTATTATACTTGGAGAACTCCAAAGGCTCCAATAAAAAATTACTGGAAATAATTAGTAAATTCAATAAAATTAGCAAAGAACCTGTGGCATTTCTGTATACAAATAAGGAGTCAGAGGAAAGGAAGAGACTCAGTTTCGCTTACAATCAGACTTAAAAAGACAAAATACCGGGGGTGAATCTCATAGAGGAGGTGAAGGACCTTGTAAGTGAAAACTATAGGAACATGCTAGAAGAAATAGAGAAGGACACAAAGAAGTGGAAGAACATTTCTTGTTCCTGGATTGAAAGAATAAACATTATTAAAATGTACATTCTACCAAAAGCTATCTATAATTTCAATGCAATCCTTATCAGAATGCCAATGACATTTAAAACATTTTTTGCATTTATTTAATTATTGGACAGAGACAGCCAGAAATTAAGAGGGAAGGGAGTAACAGAGAGGGAGAGAAACAGAGAGATACCTGCAGCACTGCTTCGCTACTTGCAAAGCTTTCCCCCTGCAGGTGGGGACCGGGGGCTCAAACCTGGGTCCTTGAGCACTGTAACGTGTGCGCTCAACCAGGTGCACCACCAGCCTATGACATTTTTCAAGCAAACTGAACAAAAATTTGCCCAAAAATTTGTGTGGAGCCACAAAAGGCCATGAATTGACAAAGTACTTCTGAGAAAAAAGGAAAAATATAAGATTTTTATTCTTTTATAAGATTTTATTTATTAATTGGAAAGATGAGAGAGAGAGAACCAGACATCACTCTGGTACATGTGCTGCCAGGGATCAAACTCAGGAACTCATGCTTGAGAGTCCAATGCTTTATCCATTGCTCCATCTCCTGGACCAAAAAAGGGAAAAATATGGAGGTATCATGCTCCCTAACTTCAGTTTATACTACAAAGTGATAGTAATCAAAATGTCATGATAATAAAATAAAAATAGATGCTTGGATCAATGAAGCAGAATTAAAAGCCCAGAAATAAGCTCACACGTATACAGCCATCTAAGCTATGACACAGGGTCTAAAACCATAAAGAAGTGGCATAAAGAAGTTCTCTTCAATCGATGGTGCTGGGAAAATTGGACAGCCATATGTAGAAAAATGAAATTAGACCACTCCCAACACCATACACCAAGGTCAAATCAAAATCGATTAAAGATCTAGATAACAGACCAGAAACTAAAATTTATAGAAGAAAATGTCAAAGATGTACTTGGAGATTCAACCTTCTAGGCTTGGGAAATGAAAACAAAAGTAAGTAAGTGGGATTACATGAAACTAAAATGCTCCTACACATCGAAAGCAAACTACACAAGGATAACCAGGCAACAGAGAAAAATGGGAGAAGAGATTTGCAAATCACACATGAGACAAGTGACTGATATTAAACACCTATACACAATCTACAAAAGAAGCAAACATAACCCAAGGGGGCTGTGCAGTAGCGCAGTGGGTTAAGCTCACATGGTGCGAAGTGCGAGGACTGGCATAAGGATCCTGGTTCCAGCCGCTGGCTCCCCACCTGCAGGGGGGGGTCACTTCACAAGCGGTGAAGCAGGTCTGCAGGTGTCTATCTTTCACTCCTCCTCTGTCTTCCCTTTCCCTCTCCATTTCTCTCTGTCCTATCAAACAACAACGATAGCAATAGCAACATCACCAATAAACAAGGGCAACAAAAGGGGAAAAAATAGCCTCCAAGAGCAACGGATTCATAGTGCAGGCACTGAACCCCAGCGATAAGCCCGACCCTGGAGGCAAAAAAAAAAAAAAAGGAAAAGAAAAAAAAAAAGAGAGAGAAGCAAACAGAACTCACAGACACATGAAGAAATGCTTCACTTCACTTATTATTAGAGAAATGCAAACTCAAACTACACCGAGATAGCATCTCACACCTGAGACAATGGTTTACATCAATAAACCAGGAAATGACATGTGTTGGGAGACTGTGGACAAAAGGGAACTTTGATACATTTCTGGTGAGAATGCAAACTGGTATAACCCCTTTGGAAAACTGTGTTCTTCAACAAATAAAAATGGAAGTATCGGGGGCCAGGCAGCAGCATGGTGGGTTAAGCACACATGGCACAAAGCAAAAGGACCAGTACAAGGATCCGAGTTCGAGAGCCCAGTTCCCCATCTTCAGAGGAGTCGCTTCACAAGCAGTGAAGCAGGTCTGCAAGTGTCTATCTTTCTCTCCTCCGTCTTCCCGTCTTCTCTGGATTTCTCTCTGTCCTATCCAACAACAATGACAACAATAACAACAACAACAATAAACAACAAGGGCAACAAAAGGGGAAAAAATGGCCTCCAGGAGCAGTGGCACCAAGGAGCCCCAGCAATAACTCTGGAGGCAAAAAAAAGGAAGTACCTTATGATCCAGCAATACTACTCTTGGGCATTTATCCAAAGAACACTCAAACACCAAAAAGATATATATACGCCTATGTTCATAGCAGTGCAATTCGTAATAGCTAAAGCCTGGAAGCAACCCAGGTGCCCAACAACAGATGAGTGGCTGAGAAAGCTGTGGTATATATACACAATGGAATACTATGCAGCTATCAAGAACAATGAACCCACCTTCTCTGGCACATCTTGGATGGAGCTAGAAAGAATTATGTTAAGTGAGCTAAGTCAGAAAGATAAAGATGAGTATGGCATGAACCCACCCATAAACAGAAGTTGAGAAAGAAAAACAGAAAGGGAAACTCTAAGCAGGATTTGACTGAATTTGTAGTAGTGCACCAAAGTAAAAATTCTGGGTTGAGGGTGGATGTTCGGCTTCACTCATCGGGGAAGGAAGGGGAGGATGGGATGGGACACAGTCTTTTGGTGGTGGGAATGCTGTTTATGTACACTCCTATTAACTCGTAGTCATATAAATCACTATTTATTAATATGAGAGGGGAAAATTGATTGAATGTCTCAAACTTTTTAATGAACAGACCATAGGCTGAGTCTTTGATATGTTGACTCTCTTAAAAGCTTAGACCAGGGAGAACAGAAGCAACCGGTGGCACAGCTATACACAAATAATGTCAAAGGACATAAATTATGGTGGTGATGTGTATGATACAGCAAATCCTAACAAAGGGACTTTTCAAAGTTAACCTAATCACCAAATAATGTGATTATAGCAATAACTATCTAATGTCCTCTTAAACCCTATGACAGCAGAAACCTCCCACTTCCTCTATAGAGCCTATATTTCCCCCAGTCCTAGAACCTCTAGGGTGGGGTTCACTTTCCTGCATGCTTCTCTCAATTTATACCAAATGATATTGCACCTGCTGATCCCAACCTAATCAATTCAATGAGTACCATCTCGGTATGCTTCACTTCAGTCTGTGTCCAGAGACATCAGGTGTGGATATCAACCCTTCACCCTCATTATGTGGGTGAGACCTTTCCTTTCATAGGATTCTCAAATTCCATTCCAGGTGGTTCACTTCCTAACAAAGTCCCAATACCTAGATATAGACCAGGTCCCATGAGATAGGGCATATGTTCACATGTATCCACAAATTAGTGTAAAATATATACCTGAAAGCAAAAGTACACAATAGTCTGCAGTGAGTCAGAATAAAGTTAATAATGAAATAGTGTCTACTTAGACTTAGATACCCTCCTCACCTACTTCCTATTATATTTCCCTCACTCACTCCAAAGCTAACCTTATCAAAGCAAGGACTACAAAAGCTGAATAAGGGCAAGAGACTGGCATATTTTAACGATGACTCTTTAGTCACTATCAGGCCACCCCATCAGCTGGGCCCTATTTGTGGAGTCCTGAGATTCCCAAACAGACACGATGGGCCTAGACCTCAAATAACCCCCTCTCTCCATTGTTACCGGTAATCTCTATCAGGAACAACAAAACAGACCCCTTTGTGGGCCCCCATAGGTCCTTGCCCTCAACTTGGATCAACAACGGTAGAGAATGTTCCATCCTCTGAAAGGAGGCTGGACAACATACTCTATGCTACACATGAGGAAGATTGGTCCTGAAATTGGGGCAGCTTGGAACATTCCCACTGATGACCACAGAATGTGAGCTTGGCTCTACAGGGATGCAGAGGTTATATAGGTTCCTAAGCTGCATATGGGCCCCAGATCAGATCAAGTCGATGGGGTTTATAGTCAACAATATGTATACACCTTTCCCATATTAGGGAGCTACTCGGGTCCCTGATCCAGCTTTCTGTCCATTTTCCAGCCATGACATCATCTCCCCAGACAATAAGTTGGATCCATCTGCATATCAGATTTCAGGCTCAGGGGGGAAAAAGAAAAGGAGAGAAAAAAGAAACAACTAGTATAGCCACAGACCCTTTGGAATATAACTACAATATGCCTACTAGCTATCTACAAAACGGAGACTACCCCAACTCTTCATCTGCACTATTCCAGGTTCATGATTAGTCAATAATTTGGCTTTATATGTTAACTCTCTTTTCAGCTGCCAGGTTCCAGATGCCAACCAGACTTTCCTGGACAGACAACCCCACCAATATGTCCTGGAGCTCTGCTTCCCCAGAGCCCTTCCCCACTAGGAAAAGAGAGAGACAGGCTGGGATTTTGGATCGACCTGTCAACGCCCATGTTCAGCAGGGAAGCAATTATAGAAGCCAGACCTTCCATCTTCTGCATCCCACAATGACCTTGGGTCCATACTCCCAAAGGGATAAAGAACAGGAAAGCTATCAATGGAGAGCGTGGGATACGGAGTTCTGGTGGTGGGAATTATGTGGAGCCTCCTTAACCTATGGCTTTGTCAGCATTTCCTTTTAATAAATAAGTAATAATAATAAAAAAAGATGACACTCTAAAAAAAAGTTAGAAAGATTCTGGGGAAGAGAATACTGAGAATTCAAAAAGAAAAAAACACAGGTTATGGAGACAGCATAATGGTTATGCAAACAGTCTCTCCTGCCTGAGGCTCTAAGGCGCCAGATTCAATCCCCAGCACCACCATCAGCCAGAGCAGAGCAGGTCTCTGGTGTTTTTCCCTGCCTCTCTCTTTCTCCCTTCCTCTGTCCTCTCATTAAAATAAAGAAAAGGAAAAAAAAAAAACCACTCAAACACTAATTTGAATGGACACATGTACCACTTGTTCATAGCTGCATTAGCCATAGTGTGGAAGCAACCTTAATGTTCATTAACATATGACTGGGTGATAAAGTCATGGGATATATAATCCATAGAATATTATTCTGTAATCAAAAAAGATAATATTGTGTCCTTTGGGACATAGTGGAGGGAACTGGAGGTGATTATGCTTAGTGAAATAAGTAAAGAGATGAAAGACAACTACCAAATGGTTTCACTCATATGTGGAATCTTGAGATCTGATTTACATGAACTTGCCCAAAAGAGAAAAAAATCCAAACAAAACAGAAGCAAGCAAACTGTAAGACTTGTGAGAACTATGATGGTTATACCTGAGAGGCGGGAGGGTGGGGATATGGAGCTTTGGTGGTGGGTGTGGTGTGGAACTTACACTGTCAGCTTACAATCTTGTAACAACCTACTAACAGCAAATAAAAAATATTTTAAAAATAAAATCCCCAACTAGAATCCAGTCTCAAGTTTTCTTTCTACACTCTATTTTTGCAAAGTCCCATGTGAACATGACAGAAAGTTTCTAAAATTTGACCAAGTCCCTAGAAAAAAGTTAAATATAAATACTGCTTCTGAGTATATAAGAGAAATTTAAAAATATTTCTATTTTAATGAGAGAGAAGCAACATTACTCTGACATAGGCAATGTTGGAGTAAAATTCAGGACTTCATGCTTACAAATCAGTTAACTTTACTCACTGCACCACCTGTCAGGATGAAAAACTAGTATTTCCTTACACTGGTCCTTGCGCCTTGCGCCGTGTGTGCTTAACCCACTGTGTTACCACCTGACTCCCGAAAAACTAATATTTCCTAAAGGTGGGGTCTTACCTTTGATCCTGACACTGCCATGTCTAGCTCAGTGCTGATGCCGACACTCAATACTTCATCCGTGTGTCCATACAGAATCTGAAAGGGCTTGGATGCTAAGCCCACAGGAACACCTCCCTATATTAAAGCAGAAAAGCAAAGTTTTTTTTTTTCCATGAAAACATTTTGTATTTAAACTGTCTAATTAGAAGCTAACATCACAACTAATTCCCACCAGTGAGTGTACTACATTATCACTTATCCTTGTGTTTCCCCTAGAATTCTAAAATTATTCTCAAGTGTCTGAAGTTTAAAACCTCAATCTTAACTTTTCTTTCTTTTTTTTTTCGCCTCCAGGGATATCACTGGGGCTCAGTCCACTACAAATCCACTGCTCCTGGAGACTTTTTCTTTTTGCCCTTGTCGTTATTACTATTGTTGTTGTTGCTGGATAGGACAGAGAGAAATCGAGAGAAGATAGGGAAACAGAGAGGTGGACAGAAAGACAGACACATGCAGACCTGCTTCACCACTTGTGAAGCGAAACCATTCGATCCCCTGCAGGTGGGGAACCGGAGGCTCAAATCCAGATCCTTGCGCCGGCCCTTGTGCCTTGTGTCCTTAAACCGGTGCACTACCACCCAGTCCTCCAATTTTAACTTTTTATCCAGATATAAACAAATCACTATTTTTACATACTATGTTACAGTCTATTTTAACACATTTTCTATATATTCCAGTGGTTGCACCAGTATAGGGTCCCAAGTTTTAGAAATTTTGAGAGGATTTTTTTTTTCTTTAAGTCGAGTACTGATCAGCTCTGGCTTATGGTGGAGGAGCCTCAGGAAGAAAGTCTTTCTGCAAAACCATTATGCTATCTCCCAGGCCATAGAAAAGTTACGAGGGGGCAAAGGTCATGAATTTGATAATGTTTTAGGGGGAGATAATGCAGTGATTCGGAGATGCCAGAACTGGGGAAGAGTTTATAAAGAAATCCAAATAATTATTGACCATAACAGAACAAATGACTCTTAAAACAGCTCAATAGAATTCTCAGGGAAAATTTCAGGTTTAAACCAAGAGTATTTTCCTGTATCATTACCTGTTGTGTTATCTGCCATATCATACAAGTTGTATCTTTGGAACCAGAAATCAAATGTAATCCACAATAATCTGTAGCTAAACAAGTCACGATATCTGTAATTTTAAAAGCAAAATGGTTTGCATCACTGAAACAAGTATATATGCAAATATAAGGTCAATTTTAGATCATATACAAACTATTGTTGGGCATTAGGCCAGCTCCCCCCTGCTCCATTGCTTAACACTGTGGTCTATTTACATAATTACTGTTTTGCCTGAGACCCACTCTGCCTGCAGAGTACTGGTTTAATCCCCACTGGTTATATGGAAGCATGCTACTTTCCTGCTCTTTTCTTCTCCCCACCCCCTATCCTACCCATTTCCTTTCCGACCTGCCACTTCTGCTTCAGAAGATATAAAGGCAGCATTGCATTGTGTTCCTGCTCAGCCACGAAAGTTCCTGGTTCCTCTCCCGCGTCGCTGAGTAAGCAGCAGCCTAGGTTGGCTCCAGTGGAGTTCTCTCCAACTCAGAGAGCACGTGCCCGGGAAGAAACACCCTCAGGCTAGCTCAGAAAACTATCACTAAACTAGCTGCAACAGGGAAAAATGCAGAATGACACTAGGAAAACACTGGGAAAGGGGGACAGGAGACTAGCAGTGATCAAATCGCAAGGATAGCTTTTTTTTTTTGGTGACAAAAAAAAAAATATATATATATATATATATATATATATATAGTCTTTTGTGCTTTTTCATTTAATTTCTTCCCCCCTTTTTGTTGCCCTTGTTGTTTATATTATTATTGTTGTCACTGCTGTTGTCATTGTTGGATAGGACAGAAATTGAGAGAGGAGAGGAAGACAGGAAGAGAAAGACACCTGCAGACCTGCTTCACTGCTCGTGAAACTTATCACCATTTGTCTTAGAATTCTTATTTTGATTAGCCAATTTTAAAAAAAGGCAGTCTAGCATCTTTCAAATAGTATAAAACAGCTTAACTTACATAGTGCTTTAAGTACTGTTTATTTAAAGAGCACGCCATAATATCACTCTGGTACATGCAATGTCAGGGGATCAAATTCAAGTTCTCATGCTCTCGAATTCAACACTTTATTCACTATGCCACCTTCTAGGTGGCTTACATGGTGTTTTAGTACATCCAGAACAGACTAGATGTCAGACGGGGTGGTGTACCCGATTAAGCACAAGGTCACACAAGGATCCTAGTTGGAACCTCCGGCACCCCACCTGCAGGGGGGTCACTTCACAAGTGGTGAAGCAGGTCTGCAGGTAAAGAGTCTATCTTTCTCTCCCTCTCTATCTCCTCCTCCTCTTTCCATTTCTCTCTGTCCTGTCGGTAGTGGATTTGTAGTGCTGGCACAGGGCCCTAGGTAAAAGAATGAAAACAAAAACAAAAACTAGACTAGATGCTCTTAAAGAAAGTATATAAAACAGCTTTGCTATATCAGAAAGCCCACTCAACTTCAAAAGTAAAATCTGATGCTGTTTTTGTTCACCTAGAAACATCATTCATTTGTTTTATGGTGGTGCCAGGGACTGAAACTGGGACCTCAACATCTCAGGCATGAAAATCTTTGCCTAACTACTATATTACTGCCCATATCAAATTAAATCCATTTTTATTAGGACTAAGTACTTTCATAATTATAAAAAATGTTATCTTTTAAAAAAAAGAAGGTAATACTTACCCATATGTCTGATATTGTGTGAAATAACTTTGCCTTTTGTAAGTGACATCACTTGAATGCTATTATCCCAGTGTCCACCACTGAAAAGTAACTTTGCATCTTGTGATACTATAAATAGCCTAGAAGTGATCTTTAGTCCTGGTGCAAAAGGACTATTCATAGTACGCTGAGTTCTGTAAACAAAATAAAATAGCAGACTTTTGCTCAAAACATATTCTAGGCTTATATCTAGTCTTTAAATCTCTATGAAAAATAAGTGTTCAATTTGAAATAATTATCAATAACATAAAGGTTTTCTGAAAATGCATTAATCTTACTTTATTCCTATTTTTCTATATGCAGCAATTAATCTTAAGTGTTAAGCCTAAAGAAATTGAGATGGGAGGTGTGAAGAGGTTTAAATCTATATGGTTAAGTTTGTCAATTCTGTAAACAGCAGGCTCAGATTATAAAGACAATATAGGACACGCCAGGATCAGAAAGTCTGGAACACACTGAAACTAGAGATCACAGGCAAATAAATTTTTATCTACCAATACTCAGTTTTAAAAAATATTTTTTAATTTATATTTATTTACTTATTTCCTTTTGTTGCCCTTGTTTTATTGTTATAGTTATTAGTGTTGTCGTCATTGTTGGATAGGACAGAGAGAAATGGAGAGAGGAGGGGAAGACAGAGAAGGGGAGAGAAAGACACCTGCGGACCTGCTTCACCACTTGTGAAGCAACTCCCCTGCAGGTGGGAGCCGGAACTGGGAACCTTTTCCAGTCCTTGAGCTTTGCGCCACCTGCACTTAACCCGTTGCTCTACTGCCCGACTGGCGGAAGATCTTTTTTTATTTTCATTCCAACCCAAGAAAGCATATAGATTTTTCTGCTTCCAACTGAAATACTTGTATTTAGCCAAATGAAATTCTGTGGATAGACACAAAAAAGTAATACTTCTGAGTGAGTGAATGACAGAGAAAAGAGACACACAGAGAGAGAAATAAGAAATTTTCTAGGATGGGTTTAGATAGCATAATGGTTATCAGAGACTCTCATGCCTGAGGCTCCATAGTCCTAGGTTCAATCCCCCACACCACTATAAGCCAGAGCTAAGCAGTGCTCTGGTAAACAATAAAATAATAATAATAATATTAAAAAAGAGAAATTTTCTAAGGCTTTATTTCTACGACTTTATTATTCAATAGTAACTGAATATTATCTTTGCTAGAGGTAAGCTTCATACAAAGCACAATAGTACTAAGTCCCATGTGAAATGAAAAGGATAAAAATCTTAACAAATAATATTGAAGTAGTATATAATAATAATTGCAAATTATATATTTTTTAAATTGTAATTTTTTATATTTTTTTCATCTCCAGGGTTCTCGCTGGGGCTTGATGCCAGTGCTATGAATCCACTGCTCCTGGCGGCCAATTTTTTTTATTTTTATTTTTTAAAATTTTTTTAGTGGTTTAATGACTGACAAGATTGTAGGATAAGAGGGGGTACAATTCCATACAATTCTCACCACCTGAGTTCCATATACCCCCCCCCTTCACTGCAAGAGCCCCTTGTCTTTATTTTTATTCGATAGGGCAGAGAAATTTAGAGGGAAGGGCGAGATAGGGAGAGAAAAAGACACCTGCAGATATATTTCACTGCTTGTGAAGGGATGCCCAGGCCGGGGGCTCCAAGTGGGATCCGGTGCACCACTGTGTGGGCCGTAATTACAAATATTTGTATCAGGTTTTTAGGACATCTATAAATTCCAAGCTTAACCCCCCACCATCTTCTGATATTTGTATGGCCATAGGAACTTTGATCCTTTTACTACCTCTGCCCCTCCTTGCATACCAAACTGTGAATAATTAGCCAACCTTACTCTGTCAATTGTGTATTGTTTTACTTTGTGTATTGTTTTACTATAAAAAAGAAACTGCTGGGGGTCAGGCGGAAGGTAGCTCAGTGGGTTAAGCACACGTGGCTTCAAAGCACAAGGACCAGCATAAGGATCCCGGTTGGAGCTCCTAGCTCCCCACCTCAGGGGAGTCACTTCACAAGCGGTGAAGCAGGTCTGCAGGTGTCTATCTTTCTCTCCCCCTGTCTGTCTTCCCCTCCTCTCTCCATTTCTCTCTGTCCTATCCAACAAAGAATGACATCAACAACAACAATAATGACTACAACAAGGCTATAACAACAAGGGCAACAAAAGGGGGAAAAATGGCCTCCAGGAGCAGTGGGGTTCATGGTGCAGGCACTGAGCCCCAGCAATAACCCTGGAGACAAGAAAGAAAGAAAGAAAGAAAGAAAGAGAGAGAGAGAGAGAGAGAGAGAGAGAGAGGAAGAAAGAAAGAAAGAAAGAAAGAAAGAAAGAAAGAAAGAAAGAAAGAAAGAAAGAAAGAAAGAAAGAAAGAAAACTGAAATTTGGGTCCACCACTGGTAGTGTGAGCTAATCTGGGTTGGCACCAGTAAGCTCTGTTCTCCTGCACCCCAGGGGTTGCAGAGTCCCCATTTACAATATAAAGAATTATTTTCCCTTATGCACTGTGATCTTACAATTTTATAATCTACAATTAATAGCTAAATAATAAATGAAGCATTTTGGAACAATAAAAATCAAAAACTTAAAAGAAAAATTATTCCGTTTGTACAGAGAAGTAAAACAAAGGGGGAGAAACAGCACCTTCAGTTACCATGTAATTTTCAGGGATTAAAAAATAAACATAGTTGGGAGTCAGGCTGTAGCGCAGTGGGTTAAGTGCAGGTGGTGCAAAGCACAAGGACCGGCGTAAAGCTCCCGGTTCGAGCCCCGGCTCCCCACCTGCAAGGGAGTCGCTTCACAAGTGGTGAAGCAGGTCTGCAGGTGTCTGTCTTTCTCTCCCCCTCTCTGTCTTCCCCTCCTGTCTCCATTTCTTTCTGTCCTATCTAACAACGACAACATCAATAATAACTACAACAATAAAACAACAAAGGCAACAAAAAGGGAATAAATAAGTAAATAAATATTATAAAAAATAAATAAACAAACATGGTAACTAACAAATTTTTACAATATAAAATACATAAAGTATGTTTATAAATAATATACAATTACATGGGGCCAGGCAGTGACACACCTGGCTGAGTACACATGTTGCAATGAGCAAGGATCCAGGTTCAAGCCCCTAGCCAACACCTGCAGGGGAAAAGCTTCACGAGTGGTGAAGCAAGACTGCAGGTGTCTCTCTCTTTCTCTCTTATCTCCCCTGCCCTCTGGATTTGTCTCTATCCAATAAAACAACAACTAAAACAATAACAAAAATTACACTTAAACCTTACAACTATTCTTAGTGTTGTTTTTTTATATAATACTATAGAAATTATTTTATCTTTAAGTCAGCCCCAATCCAGGGAATAAGAAAGAGAGAAGGAATATAGATGAATGTAAAGGAAGAAGACCTGGAGGATTACAACATTACATTCAAAATCCTCTACTCTCGTTTTTCTAGTCATAAGGTACTGACTTTAAGTTGTTTTGTTTTAACTTTTTACTTATTTACTTTGGATTTGTCACAGTTTGATCCTTGAAGAACGTAAAGTAATTAGAAATTTCTCTATCATAAGGCAGCCATCCATGGGTTCCAATAACATAATTCAAGCTCACTGTTACCTGAAAAAGAACATATGAAGAAAAATAAATTAAAGAAAACAACACAGGATAACCAAATGATATTGGGAATGATTATTTAATTCCACTACAATAATCTAGTGAAACTGTGTAGTTCAAACATGAAGTCCATTAAAAATGTCTTATGACATTTCAGATGGAAAAAATGTATTTTTAAAGGTTCTTTATTTTCCTGTAAGAAGTTATCGGCAACAAACATGAAGAAGTACTTCAGTGGTCAGGGAGATGGCACAGTGGATAAGGCGTTGGACTCTCAAGCATGAGGTCTCAAGTTCAATCCCCAGCAGCATTTGTACTAGAATTGTATCTGGTTCTTTCTCTCTCCCCTTTCTCATAAATAAATAAATAAAATCTTTTTTAAAAAGCAGTTTTCATTTTACTTATCATTAGAGAAATACAAATTACAACTACACTGAGAGACTATCTCTCACCTGAGAGAATGGCTGACATCAACAAACCAGGAAGTAACGGGTGTTGGTGAGCTACAGAAATAAAGGAACTTTGTTACATTGTTGGTGGGAATGCAAACTGGTACAACCCCTTTGGAAAACTGTATGGACAGTCCTTCAACAAATAAAAATGGAAGTATCTTATGATCCAGTAATACCACTCCTGGGCATTTATCCAAAGGATACTCAAACACTAATTTAAAGGGACATATGCATACTTTGTATATAGCTGCATTATTCACGATAGGCAAAGAGTGGAAGCAGCCTAAATGCCTATCAATAGATGACTGGTTAATAAAATTATGGGATACATATTCTATGGAATACTACTCTGCTATTAAAAATGATGATACTGTGTCCTGGGGACAAAATGTATGGAACTGGAGGAGATTATGGCTAGTGAAATAAGAGATGTAAGCCAAGTACTAGATGGTTTCACTCATGTGGAATCTAGAGAACTGATAAATGCAAACTTGAAAGAAAAACAAAAAAGCAAAGAAACTCTTATTAAGAGTTATGGAGGGAGTCAGGTGGTAGCACAGCAGGTTAACGCAAGGACCGGAGTAAGGATCCTGGTTCGAGTCCCCAAATCCGCACCTGCAGGGGAGTCACTTCAGAGGCGGTGAAGCAGATCTGCAGGTATCTATCTTTCTCTCCCCCTGTCTGTCTTTCCCTTCTCTCTCCATTTCTCTCTGTCCTATCTAACGACGACATCAGCAACAACAACAACAATAAAAAACAACAAGGGCAACAAAAGAGAAAATAAATATAAAAAATTAAATAAAAATAATGTAAAACAAACAAAAAAAGGAATTATGGATGGCGGAGATAGCAAGATTATGCAACAGATTCTCATGCATTAGGTTCCAAGGTCCCAGGTTCAATCCTTAGCACTACCATAAACCAAAGCTAAGCGGTGCTCTGGTAAAAATCAAATACTACAGAAAAAAAAAAAAGACTTGTCAGAAATATGGTGGCTACCTATTACTATTCAACATAGTGTTGGAAGTTCTTGCCATAGCAATCAGGCAGGAGCAAGGAATTAAAGGGATACAGATGGAAGACAAGAAGTCAAACTCTCCCTATCTGCAGATGACATGATAATATACATAGAAAAACCTAAGGAATCCATCAATTATCTTTTGGGAATCATCAGGCAATACAGTAAGGTGTCAGGCTACAAAATTAACATTCAAAAGTCAGTGGCATTCCACTATGCAAACACTGAGTTAGAAGAAATAGAAATCCAGAAATCAATTCCTTTTACTATAGCAACAAAAACAGTAAAATATCTAGGAATAAACCTAACCAAAGAAGTGAAAGACTTCTATACTGAAAATTATGAGTCACTACTCAAGAAAATTTAAAAAGACACAAAGAAGTGGAAAGATATTCCATGTTCATGGCTTGGAAGAATTAACATCATCAAAATGAATATACTACCCATAGCCACCTACAAATTTAATACTATCCCCATCAAGATCCCAAATACATTTTTTAGGAGAATAGAACAAATGCTACAAATGTTTATCTGGAACCAGAAAAGACCTAGAATTGCCAGAACAATCTTGAGAAAAAAGAACAGAACCGGAGGCATCACACTCCCAGATCTCAAATTGTATTATAGGGCCATTGTCATCAAAACTGCTTGGTACTAGAACATGAATAGACACACTGACCAGTGGAATAGAATTGAGAGCCCAGAAGTGAGCCCCCACACCTATGGACATCTAATCTTTGACAAAGGTACCCAGACTATTAAATGGAGAAAGCAAAGTCTCTTTAACAAATGGTGTTGGAAACAATGGGTTGAAACATGCAGAAGAATGAAACTGAACCACTATATTTAACCAAATACAAAAGTAAATTCCAAGTGGATCAAGGACTTGGATGTTTGATCAGAAACTGTCAGATACTTAGAGGAAAATATTGGCAGAACTCTTTTCTGCATAAATTTTAAAGACATCTTCAATGAAACGAGAATCCAGTTACAAAGAAAACTAAGGCAAGCATAAACTTATGGGACTACATCAAATTCAAAAGCTTCTGCACAGCTAAAAAAAACTACTACCCAAACCAAGAGACCCCTCACAGAATGGGAGAAGATCTTTACATGCCATACATCAGACAAGAGGCTAATAACCAGAATATATAAAGAATTTGCAGATCTCAACAACAAGACAACAAATAACCCCATCCAAAAATGGGGGGAGGGGGGGTCGGGTGGTGGCGCAGTGGGTTAAGCGCACGTGGCGCAATGCGCAGGGACCGGCGTAAGGATCTCGGTTCGAGCCCCCGGCTCCCCACCTGCAGGGGAGTCGCTTCACAGGCGGTGAAGCAGGTCTGCAGGTGTCTATCTTTCTCTCCCCCTCTATCTCTGTCTTCCCCTCCTCTCTCCATTTCTCTCTGTCCTATCCAACAACAAAGCAACGTCAACAATGGCAATAATAACCACAACGAGGCTGCGACAACTAGGGCAACAAAAAGGGGGGAAAATGGCCTCCAGGAGCGGTGGATTCATGGTGCAGGCACCGAGCCCAGCAATAACCCTGGAGGAAAAAAAAAAAATGGGGGGAGGACATGGACAGAATATTCACCAAAGAAGAGATCCAAAAGGCTGAGAAACACATGAAAAAATGCTCCAAGTCTCTGATTGTCAGAGAAATGCAAATAAAGATAACAATGAGACACCATTTCACTCCTGTGAGAATGTCATATATCAGAAAAGGTAAAGCAGCAAATTCTGGAGAGGTTGTGGGGTCAAAGGAACCCTCCTACACTGCTGGTGGGAATGTCAATTGGTCCAACCTCTGTGGAGAACAGTCTGGAGAACTCTCAGAAGGCTAGAAATGGACCTGCAATTCTTCTCCTGGGGATACATCCTAAGGAACCCAACACACCCATCCAAAAAGATCTGTGTACACATATGTTCTTGGCAGCACAATTTGTAATAGCCAAAACCTGGAAGCAACCCAGGTGTCCAACAACAGATGAGTGGCTGAGCAAGTTGTGGTATATATATATACAACAGAATACTACTCAGCTATAAAAAATAGTGGTTTCACCGTTTTTAGCCGATCTTGGATGGACCTTGAAAAATTCATGTTAAGTGAAATAAGTCAGAAACAGAAGGATGAATATGGCATGATCTCACTCTCAGGCAGAAGTTGAAAAACAAGATCAGAAAAGAAAATACAAGTAGAACCTGAAATGGAATTGGCGTATTGCATCAAAGTAAAAGACTCTGGGGTGGGTGGGTGGGGAGAATACAGATCCAAGAAGGTTGACAGAGGACCTAGTGGGGGTTGTATTGTTATATGGAAAACTGGGAAATGTTATGCATGTACAAACTACTATATTTACTGTCGAATGTAAAACATTAATTCCCCAATAAAGAAATTAAAAAAAAAAAAAAGAAATATGGTGGCTACCTGTAGGAGATGGGAGTGAGGGAGACAGAACTTTGGTGGTGGGTGTGATGTGGAACTATATATTGTTATATATATATATATATATATATATATATATATATATATATATATATATATATATATATATATATATATATTTGCTTTCAGGGCTCAGTGCCTGTACCATGAATCTACTGCTCCTGGAGGCCATTTTCTCTCTCTCCTGTTGCCCTTGTTGTTGTAGCCTTGTTTTGATTATTATTGTTACTGTTGATGTCGTCCCTTGTTGGATAGGACAGAGAGAAATGGAGAGAGGAGGGGAGGACAGAGGGGGAGATAAAGATAGACACCCGCAGACCTGTTTGACCGCCTGTGAAGCGACTCCCATGTAAGTGGGGAGCTGGGGGCTCGATCGGGGATCTTTACACAGATCCTTGTGTCACCTGCGCTTAACCCTTCGGTCCTTGCGCTTTGTGCCATGTGTGCTTAACCTGCTGTGTTACCGCCCAACCCCCAATATATATATATTTTCTACCAGAGCAATGCTCACCTCTGGCTTATGGCAGTGCAGGGCATTGAACCTCAGACTTTGGAGCCTCAGGTATGAGAATTCCTTTGCATAACCATTATGCTATTTGCCCCACACCCCGATGCAATCTTATGATTTTGTAATCTACTATAAATCACAAATAAAAAATGAAGAAGAAGAAATGTTATGGGCTAAGGAGATAACATAGTGGATTTAGACACAGATCAAGTGAAAATTGACTTACCAATAATTCAGGACTCCCTTGATACATAAAAGAACGAGACTGATTTTTGGGGACAACAGCCTTTATAAGTGGAATACCATCACTAATTCCCTATAAAATAAAAATAAAGTATAGAAGTTTATTTAGCCCTTACTTTGACAGCTACCATTTTTCTCATCACCATTTTACACCCAGGAAGTGATGGCCTGCAGGGAAATCTTTCCTATTCTTTTTATTATTATTATTATTATTATTATTATTACTTCTTTATTGGGGGATTAATGTTTTACAGTAAACAGTAAATATAATAGTTTGTACATGCATAACATTTCTCAGTTTTCCACACAACAATACAACCCCCACTAGGTCCTCTGCCATCCTGTGGAATCTTTCCTTTTCATATGAATGATTGAGAAAACATCTTCCTATGTGATAAAGAAAAGGGATTACAAACTTTTGGTACCCAAGGATATCGACTGTATTCTCTAACCTACTTTCTATACTGCATTCTAGGGAAAGCTATCTTGTAAAATAGTGGCTTCAGAGAAGGATGAACACTTCTATAAAAATAATGTCACACATCATTAGGCATAAGGGCAATAGTTCCATCCATATCACATTATAACTCTGGTATAATACAGTCACCAGATTATGGGTTAAATAAGGTCTTAAGGATTTCCCTCTGTAATAGAGTTAGCATAGCAGGAAATGAGATTGCTCTCCTTAGGGAGAACTATTTTCAAGGATAGTATTTGGCTGGAATCTGGGAACACGGCTGGCAGAGTTCCTTACACTGATAGAAAACGTATCTATCATCAAGTGGTACTAGAACTTTGGTGGTGACTGCTGTGAGACTTTTAAACATCCAGAAGCATGCATAATGCTGTATTCAAGTTTTTTTTTAAATTCTTTTTGCATTATAGGATAGACACAGCCAGAAATCAAGAAGGAAGGGAATGATAGTAATAGGGAAGGAGAGAGACAGAGAGAGAACTGCAGCCCCATTTCACCACTCACAAAGCTTTTCCCCCCTGGTGGGGACCAGGGGCTCGAACCTGGGTCCTTGAACACTGTGATATGTGCGCTTAACCAGGTGCACCACCACCTGGCCCCCACTCCTGAAGTTTTATAACACCGGAAATCAGTAATAAATGAGTAAAATTTGCTATGAAAATTCATGTTATTTTCCTTCTATAAATTATCTCAACTATCAAGAAAAAAAATGAATCAAATTGTTTATACTTCCTTGTCAGGAAAACACGAAGTAGAAGAAAGTAAGCCAAGAGAAATAGTTCCATAATTCAAGCAGGAAACAAAGCTTTCAATGACAGTGCTTTAGAAACCCAAGAACACGTTTCAGTATAATTTATTGCTTAGATTAAATCCATCCCATACCAACCACACTAAGAATAAAAGGAACATTAAAGTGCGTGGAGTTGACAGAGAAAACTTTTTTTACCTCAATAAAAAAAGACTTGAGTTGAGGGAGGTGTTGAAACAAGTTTATAGTTGAAGTGTCTGTTTTGGTCTGCTTCTGCATTGCTTCCTCTGCTGATAATCTAGGAGGGTGTGGCTCCTTCAAAATAATTTAAAGAAAAATAATAATTCCATAACATTAAAACATCCTCTCATTGTATCCTTTCACACAGACTAGACTCTAGCTATAATGGGTTATATATTTTCATTAGCTAGGACAAAGAGAAAATTGAGAGAAATTTAGAGTGGAAGGTTAAACAGAAAGGGAGAGAGACAGAAAGACACCTACAGGTCTGCTTCACTGCTCATGAAGCTTCCCTCTGAAGGTGGAGAGCAGGGGTTCAAACCGTGGTCCTGGCACTTAGTAAAGTTGCACTCTACCAGTGTGCCACTGCCTAACTCCCCAGGTCTATTTACTTTAAGACGACAATATAACTTGTCCCAAATTCTAGGTAATTCAGAGGTAAGACTTTGAGAATTAAAATCCTTGGAAATGCTGATAGCTCTATCCATTAGCAATTACATTTTATGATTTTATATTATAATCTATCTGATTCACCTTTAATAGCTGACAAGGTGTTTGTCCAAAATTATTAATCATCCCTTCTAGGGCTTTTCTTTCCTTCTTGTCTGTTAAAGCATCCAGATCCACCGCTCCTAAAACCAGAAGCAATTAGCTCACCACAGAGTGAAAAGAAATCAGCAAGCCATACGAAGGCTGGTTAATTTATTTCTGATAAAACATTATTCTGTTCAATCGATTTTAGTATTTAATTTTTAATGCTGCTCCAGGAAATGAAGACAAAGTCTCACACATGGTGCTTCCCCAAGTCAATATTTTCTCCTTTTATCTGTTTGAGGGAGAGACAATGAAGAGAGACGAGAGAAAGAGAACAGATATCACACCACTGGGTCACCAATATGGGCCACTCAGGTCCGTCCCTGGTGCTCTCATGTGGTAGTACAGCTCAGACTCAGGCATCTCTTCCTTTCTCTCTCTCTGGAAATATAGAATAAAAGCAACGGCTAATACTAGATGGAGAAGTAGTTAATAATCTTATGCATGCTCATTACGAGGGGGGAAAAAAGGCACACCACACCTCTGTCCACCAGTATTCTAGGTTTGTAATCGTTTTGCACATATAATCAAATACTGTCTTTTAAAAATTCAGGAATCTCTTAGCCTTCAAAGTGAAAGATCACAAACTACTTTTAAATGTGGTCTTCCATTCAATAGCTATGTTCAAATCACACCAAGAAATAGTTTCTGGTAATACAATACAAGGGAAAAAGTGCAAAGGCTTATACCTTCGTAACTACAGTAATAGAAAACATTGAGAGCCTCCACTGCAGCTGGCCCCCTCTGTTTATAACCAAAAATCAGATCAATCCATTCATGAAGATGAGAGGAAACATATTCAGACTCCTAGAACAAGAACACATGATACTAGTTAATATAAAGATACCTTCCAACTATAGTATTAGTATGTTTTCTTTTAAAAAAAAGAAAGAAAAAGAAAAGAAACAGGAACACACAGAATCTGAGAGAACAGCTCCATAGTAAGAGCATCAGGCTTGCATACCGAAGGCTCTTAATTTGATACTTGGCTCCACGTGTTCCAAAATGCTGCTCTGGCATATCATTCTTTTCTCTGTTTCATATGAAACTCTCTCTAATGTATAATAATAAGTCTTTTTTAAGTGAAAGCATCTTCCCCTCTCCCCCACCCCTGTTGTTATTGGATAGGACAAAGAGAAATGGAGAGGAGGAGGGGAAGATAGAGAGGGGAAGAGAAAGACACCTGCAGACCTGCTTCACAGCCAGTGAAGTGACTCCCTGCAAGGGGGGAGCCGGGAAGCATTTCTTTTTAAAGATTTATTTATTCGCAAAGAATGAGAGAAGAGGAGATGACACAGACAAGTCCAGAGCACTTCTCAACTCTAGCTGTCACTCTGTTGCTGCTGTCTTTCCCTCTAGCTCTGTCTTCCTGTCCATCTGAAAAAAAAAAAAATCCATAAAAAAAATTCCTGTCCGGGAGTTGGGCAGTAGTGCAGCGGGTTAAGTGCAGGTGGTGCAAAGCGCAAGGACCGGCATAAGGATCCCGGTTTGAGCCCCCGGCTCCCCAACTGCAGGGTGGTCACTTCACAAGCCGTGAAGCAGGTCTGCAGGTGTCTGTCTTTCTCTCCCCCTTCTCTGTCTTCCCCTCCTCTCTCCATTTCTCTCTGTCCTATTCAACAACAATGATATTAATAACAACAACAATAAAACAACAAGGGCAGCAAAAAGGAATAAATAAATAGTAACAAAAAAAAAAATTCCTGTCCATGGGGGGAAAAAAATCTGCACAGAAGAGTACTGAAATTGCATAAAGGAACAATCAAGGTCTGTGAATAAAACAGGTAAGTATTTTACAGAACGGTCTCTCCCCCCCTCATCACTGCCATTACTCTGGATTTATTTATTTTATTATTATCATTATTTATTTATTACCATAGCACTGCTCAGCTCTGATTTAAGGTGGTGTGAGATTGAACCTGAGAGGTTAGAGCCTCAAGCTTAACAGTCATTTGAATAATCATTATGCTATCTCCCCAGCCCTGGGTTGACTTCAAAGACACAGGGCCACAGACCCAAAGC
Organism: Erinaceus europaeus; assembly: GCF_950295315.1. NCBI lineage: Eukaryota > Metazoa > Chordata > Mammalia > Eulipotyphla > Erinaceidae > Erinaceus > Erinaceus europaeus. Next base: position 31,611,362 of record NC_080168.1, read on the forward strand.
TTCCTCGACTATGGCAGAGGCTGGGCACACATCTGGGTCATGCATAGGACAAAGCAGGTGTACTATTCAGGTGCATTATCTTGCCTGCCTGAAGAACTGCAATTTTTTTGCAACATAGCCATGGGACCACATAAAATGAGTTATATCAGCTGGTGTAAGGATCCCGGTTTGAGCCCCTGGCTCCCCACCTGCAGGGGGGTCACTTCACAGGTGGTGAAGCAAGTCTGCAGGTGTCTATCTTTCTCTCCCCCTGTCTTCCCCATCTCTCTCCATTTCTCTCTGTCCTATCTAACAATGACGACATAAATAACAACAACAACTACAACAACAATAAAAAAACAAGAGTAACAAAAGGGAAAATAAATAAGTGTAAAAAATAAAAGAGAATGAGTCATCAGAAGATTTCAAATTACTGTTAGACATTCTAAATTAGTATTAGTAACATTATAAATTAATCTAGAAAAATAATCAACAGAAATACTTTATTAATGTATTCTCAAGACCTCATACATATTTATCTTACTAATCTAATAACTAAGCATCTTACCAGAAGGGAGTTGGGAGTCTGGGCGCACGTGGTGCAAATCGCAAGGACCAGCATATGGATCCAGCATATGGAGTCCCCGGCTCCCCACCTGCAGGGGAGTCGCTTCACAGGCGGTGAAGCAGGTCTGCAGGTGTCTGTCTTTCTCTCCCCCTCTCTGTCTTCCCTTCCTCTCTCCATTTTCTCTCTGTCTTATCCAACAACGATGACATCAATAAAACAACAAGGGCAACAAAAGGGAATAAATAAATATCTTTTTAAAATCTTACCAGGGCTTTTCTATGCTTATAGATGAAATCTTCTGCTGATTTAGCCCATTTGGGGAGAATAACATCATTTACTACTTCTCTGGAAACTTGCAGACGACCCAAATTAAATTCTGAGACATGTAAAAGGAAAATGTGGCAAATTAGATTTGAATGTATCAGGCAAAACAAATAAGGTGCACATTCTTTAACAAACTAAGGTCTTTTTTATAATGTAGAGGATAAAAAATAAGTTTCTTTATTGATACAATTTTTGAACAAGTAATAATTCTTATCTACTGAAATAATTTAATTTTAATTTGTTTAATTAAAAAGTAAATAAAAGGGAGTCAGGCAGTAGCACAGCAGCTTAAGCTCAGGTGGCACAAAGTGTACGGACCGGCATAAGGATCCCTGTTCAAGCCCCCACCCAGCTCCTCACCTGCAGGGGAGTCGCTTCACAGGCGGTGAAGCAGGTCTGCAGGTGTCTATCATTCTCTCCCCCTCTTTGGCTTCCCCTCCTCTCTCCATTCCCCTCTGTTCTATCTGACAACAATGATCAATAACAACAATAAAGCAACAAAAGGGAATTAATAAATAAAATTAAGTTTTAAATTAGTTATAAAAGGTAAATCAGATTAACAAGCAATTTCCATTGAGAAAAAACAAGCTTACATAAAAAAAATTTTAAAAATACACTGTCTCTTGGGGCCAGGTAGTGGTACATTGGGTTGAATGTACAAATTACCATGCACCAGGACCTAGCTAGGTTCAAACCCCTGCATCCCACCTGCAGGTGGGAAGCTTCACAAGTTCTCTCCCTCTCTAACTCCCCTTCCTCTCTCATTTTCTCTCTCCTATTTAACAAGCAAATGAACATTTAAAAACATAACACTTTCGTAATAGTTGGGGGTGGGGATTATTAACTGGATATGCCCTCAATACAACATATAATTCTTCTCACAAAAGGATAAACAGTAACACTACAAGCTAGATGAGAAAAAATACTGCCAATTACCTTATTTGTGCCTAAAAATAAATTTAAAACTATATCATAGAAAGCTTTTTTATTATTATTTTATTGCCAACAGGATTGTCACTGGGACTTAGTATAAGTACTACTGCTCCTGACAGTAATTTTTTTCTTTTTTTCTTGCTATTTTATTTCATAGAGAAATTGAGAGGGGAGTAGAAGACAGAGAGAGAGAGAGAAAAAGACACCTGAAGACCAACTTCACTGACTGTGAAGCGATACCCCTGGGTCCTCACACATGGTAAAGTGTACGCTCTACTGAGTGAGCCTTCTCCCAGACCTCTATCTCTCCATCCTCTCTCAATTTCTCTCTGTCCTACTGAACAAAAATTAGAAAGAAAAAAAATGACCATCAGTAGCGTTGGATTTGTAGTCACCAAGCCCCAGTGATAATCCTAGAGGCAATTTAAAAAAAAAAGTCAGAGAATCAGTATTATTGGCTTTGTGAGTCATATGATCTTTGTTAAAATCACTAAAATCTACAATTATTCAGTGAAAGCAGCACAGTATAATTATAGATGATTTAGCTGGCTCTCTTCTAACAAAATTTTACTTATAAACACACAAATTCTGTTAAAAAATTTAGCCTATTAACCTTTAGTTTGCTGACCCATAGTCTAAATAAATGTTTGTATTATCAAACTCACTTTTAGCCTAAGTGGTTATAAGGATTAAATAGCATATAGCCATTTTTTGCTTCTCTAATAAATACAGTAGTCTGGTAAATTCTCTTAACCAACAGAAATTTGATTCACTTCTTCAGAAGACAAAATTAGTATCTGGATATCAGTTAATCCCTGATACAGAATAACCCAGACAAAATGAACCTTAAATACTCCTTAAGATCTCAGAAAGCACTCTTGATGCTCTTCACTGCAATCTACTGAATCAAATTTTTAATCTCTGATGTCTTACGATTCTGGTTTTCCAAAAATTCTGGGAAATAGAAGAATTCAGGAATAAGTTCCTTCACATCGTACGGATTGTCCATGAGAGCTTGCCACGTAGCAGGGATAGAATGGAATTGTCGGTCTGCACAGTCAAATCTGCACATGGAGATTAAAAAACAAACAAACACAAAAAAAAAACAGTAAGCATTGTTCTAGAGCAACTAGAAGCATAAAAAGAAAACCTATAAACTGTCAGGTTTCTTCCTTTAAAAAAAAATGATTTGCTTATTTATTTATTTTCCTCCAGGGTTATTGCTGGGGCTCAGTGCCTGTACTACGAATCCACTGCTCCTGGAGGCCATTTTTTCCCAGTTTTGTTGCCCTTGTTGTTGTATTTATTGTTATTGTTGTCACCGCTGTTGTTGTTGTTGGATAGGGCAGAGAAGTCCAGAGGAAGGGAAGACAGGGAGAAAGAAAGATATAGACACCTGCAGACCTGCTTCACTGCTTGTGGGGAGCTGGGGGGCTTGAACCGGTATCCTTATGCCTGTCCTTGCACTTTGCACCATGTGTGTTTAACCCACTGCGCTACCACCCAGCCCCCTCTTTATTTGTATGTTTATTATTGAAGGGATGGGGAACGAAAGAATGAGAGCATCACTCTGGCATATGCAATGATGGGGCTTAAATTCAGGACCTCATCCTCCAAGTCCAGCACTCTATCCATTATGACATCTTGGGGACACTTTTTCTTTCTTTAAAAAATAAATATCCATGAAGTCCAGCAGAAGCAGACATGGCTTAGTGAACATGTTATAGTAATTATGGACCTGGTTTTAAGCCCCAGGTCCCCACCTGTGGGGAGGTGGGGGAGGTGGGGAAGAAGAGCTTCACTCAGGGGGTGAAAGCTATTCTATTCTTTTTCTGCCTCCAGGGTAATCACTGGGCTCAGTGCTGACACTATGAATCCATCCGTCCTTATGGATTTTTTCCATTTTATTGGGCATGACCAAGATAAATTGAGGCAGGGGGGTGGGGTAGGGGAGAAAGAAAGGGAGAGAAAAAGACAGATCCCTGCAGACCTGCTTCACTGTCTATAAGTCCTCCCCTTGCATGGTCCTTGCACTTTATATTATGTATGCTTAACCAGGTGTGTCATGCTGGCCCCTTTTAAAAAAACTTTTTTTCCCATATTTTTGATTTTTTAAAATTTATTTATTGTACATAGACAGAGAGACACCAACACAGAAGGGGGAGAAACAAAGTCACCTGCAGCCCTGCTTCACCACTTGTGAAGCTTTCCCCCTACATGTGGGGATCAGAGGCTTGAGCCTGGGTCTTTGTGCACTGTAATATGTGTGCTCAACCAGGTGCACCACCACCCAGCCCCCACCAGCCCCTCTGTATCCTTTTCTATTTCTCCTCCCTTCTCAATTTCTGATTCTATCGACAAATAAAATATATAAAAATTAAAAATTACTATCATTAAAAAATAAAGGTTAACAAGAAAGAGAATCAAAACACCACTTTGCCATATGCAGTGCTGGGGTTCAAATCCAGGACCCAATGCTTACAAATCCTATGCTCTACTGCTGCACAATCTCTCAGGCCTCCAGAAATTCTCTTACCTTAAACTTCTTTATTTAAAACCACATCTTCTTTCCTTATGACCATTTTCTATACCTTGTTGCCAGAAACTCAATACTGTCAATTTTTTTTTTTTTTTTGCCTCCAGGGTTATCACCAGGGTTATCCACTGCTCCTGAAGGCCATTTTTTCCCTTCTGTTGCCCTTGCTGTTTATTGCTGTTATTATTATTGTTGTAATTACTGTCGTTGTTGGATAGGACAGAGAGAAATTGAGAGAGGAGGGGAAGACACAGAGGGGGAAAGACACCAGCAGACCTGACTCACCATTTGTGAAGCAACCCCCCTGTAGGTGGGGAGGCGGGAGCTCGAACCCAGATCCCTACGCCAGTCCTTGAACTTCGCATCATGTGCGTTTAAACTCTGTGCTACCGCCTGGCCCTAATACTGTCATTTTAATTACTAGAATCATTTTAGTTGGGGGAGGGAAAGCAAATAGAAAATAAAGCAGAAAAAACTCAATTAACTAAACATAATCCCAGGAGACTTAAATATGGAATAATTTTTTTTGCACAGTGTAACATTACAAAAAGTAGATAAATGCTATCTGGGCATTTTTTTTAATTACAGAGAAATATTATTCTAAGTATTACAGAATTTATATAGCTGGTCAGCAGATCTATATGAATGCTGGTGATTTAAACCCTGAAACATGAGTATTCAGAGTGTCTCATTCAACAAACCAGAGGATAAGTTACAGAAATAGTTCTGCAACTAAAGTTCTTACATTTTACTTACATATACCCAACAGAATGTTCAATGAGTAGAGATGGGATATGCACCTTGCATATATGAAGTCATGGTACCACAACAGAGCAGCAAAAATAAAACGTTTCAGGGGCTGGGCAGTAGTGAGACAGGTTAAGCGCACACTGACATGGGGGGTCCCGGTTTGAGGCCCCGGCTTCCCACCTTCAGGGATGTTGCTTCACAAGCGGTGAAGCAAGTCTGCAGGTGTCTATCAGAGATCTCTCCCCCTTTCTGTCTTCCTCTCCTCTCTGGATTTCTCTCTGTCCTATCCAACAACAACAGCAACAACAACAACGGTAAACAAACAACAAGGGCGACAAAAGGAAAAAATGGCCTCCAGGAGCAGAGGATTCATAGTGCAGGCAAAAAAGAATAAGAAAATAAAAATTGCATCCAATAGCACAGCTATATACAAGATACTGGGTACTGTACAGCAAACCATAACAAAGGGACTTTTCAAAGTTAACCCAATTAACAAATAATGTGATGATAATACTAACTATCGATTGTCTTTTTGAACCCTAAGACAGCAGGAACCTCACATCTTCACTATAGAGCCCCTACTTCCCCCAGTCCTGGAACCCTTGGATAGGGCCCACTTTCCCGTATGCCTCTCCCAATCCAAACCAAATAATATTGCATCCGCCGATCACAACCTAACCAAAGCAACGATTGCCACCTCAACATGCTTCACCTCAGACTGTATCCAGAGACTTCACGTGTGGAATGACAACCCTTCAGCTTCATTACTCGGGTGAGACCTTTCCTTTCATAGTACACTCTAATTTCATCTCAGGTGGTTCACTTTCTAACAAAGTCCCATAACCTAGATATACACCAGTTTCTGTGAGAGAGAGCTATGTGCACACGTATCCATAAACTACTGCAAAATATATACCTGAAAGCAGAAGTACACTAGAGTTTGCAGTGAGTACCTCCCTAACACTTCCTCTCCACTATTCCAAGCTTGGGATCCAGGATTGCTCAACAAATTGTTTGGCTTCATATGTTAACTCTCTTTTCAATCACCAGGTTCCAGATGCCACCAGGATGCTGGCTAGGCTTCCCTGGACTGAAGTCCCCACCAATGTGTCCTGGAGCTCAGCTTCCCCAGAGACACACCTTACTAGGGAAAGAGAGAGGCAGACTGGGGGTATGGACCGACCAGTCAACGCCCATGTTCAGCGGGGAAGCAATTACAGAAGCCAGACCTTCTACCTTCTGCAACCCTCAACGACCCTGGGTCCATGCTCCCAGAGGGCTAGAGAATGGGAAAGCTACCATGGGAGGGGGTGGGTTATGGGGATTGGGTGGTGGGAATTGTGTGGAGTTGTACCCCTCCTACCTTATGTTTTTGTTCACTAATCCTTTCTTAAATAAAAAATTAAAAAAAAAAATTTAAGAAGTTAAAAAAATAAAAGTTTCAGTTTACTCAGACAAAAGCAATGTCATTTGTATAAATCATTTTGAGTGATCCAATCTCAAACTAGTCTAACTTTTTTTTTTGGAAGTTATTACATAAATCAAAACTCAACAGACAAGAAATAAAAAGATATGGTCTGGAATAATAACAATAACAACAATTATTATTATTATTTGCCTCCAGGGTTATCACTGGTGCTCAGTACTTGCACTACAAATCCACTGCTCCTGGAGGCCATCTTTTTTTCATTATTGTTGCTGCTGCTGCTGCTGTTATTGGATAGGAAAGAAATGGAAAAAGAAGGGGAAGACAGACAGGATGAGAGGAAAGATAGACACCTGCAGACCTGCTTCGCCGCTAGTGAAGTGACTCCCCTGCAGGTGGGGAATGAGGGGCTCAAACTGGGATCCTTTGGCTGGTCCTTGAGCTCCGCAAAATGTGCGCTTAATCCGGTGCACTACCGCCCAGCCCAATTTTACTTATTTATTTTTTCCAGAGCATTGCTCAGCTTTGGTGTAAAGCAGTACTGAAGATTGAACCTGGGAACTTTGGTGCCTCAGGCATGAAAGGTCTTTTGCATATCCATTATGCTGTCTCCTCAGCCTCATAAGCTCTGCTTTTATACTACGTAACATGAAGGCATGAATTTTTAAAAATATTTATTCATTCCATTTTGTTGTTTTGTTATAGCTATTATTATTATTGTTGTCATTGTTGTTGGATAGGACAGAGAGAAATGGAGAGAGATGGGGAAGACGGAGAGGGGGAAACAAAGGCAGACACCTGCAGACCAGCTTCACCACCTGTGAAGAAACTCCCCTGCAGGTGGGGAGCCGGGGGCTCGAACAGGGATCCTCACGCCGGTCCTTATGTGGGCATGAATTTATAACACTAAGAGATGGTTTTTTTAAAAATATATATTTATTGAAAGTAGGGCACCAAAGTTAAAACCCTGTGGTGAGGGGGAGGATGGACATGCAGCTTCCTGGGTTGGCGGGGGTGGGGGTGGGGGTGGGGGTGGGGGTGGGTGGGTGGGATGGGGACACAATCTTTTGGTGGTGGGAACAGTGTTTATGTACACACCTATTAAATTGTAGTCATATAAATCACTATTTAGTTAATATGAGAGGGGGGAAAATTGATTGTATGTCTAACAAAGGGACTTTTCAAACTTAACCCAATTACCAAATAATGTGATGTTAACAATAACTATCCATTGTCTTCTTGAACCCTAAGACAGCAGGAACCTCACATTTCCACTGTAGAGCCTAAACTTGCCCCAGTCCTGGGACCCTAGGGTAAGGCCCACTTTCCCGTATGCTTCTCCCAATTCTTATCAAATAATATTGCATCCGCTGATCGCAACCTAATCAACACAATGAGTGCCACCCCAGCATGCTTCACTTCAGACTGTGTCCAGAGACTTCAGGTGTGGAACGACAACCCTTCAGCTTCATCACTCGGGTGAGACCTTTCCTTTCATAGTATTCTCTAACTCCATCCCAGGTGGTTCACTTCCTAACAAAGTCCCAAAACCTAGATATAGACCAAGTTCCAGGAGACAGAGCATATGTCCACACATTTCCATAAACCAGGGCAATATATACCTGAAAGCAGTAGTACACTAGAGTTTGCAGTGAGTACCCCCCAACACTTCCTCTCCACTATTCCATCCTTTGGGTCCATGATTCTTCAACAATTTGTTTGGCTTTGTATGTTAACTCTCTTTTCAGCCCCCAGGTTCCAGATGCCATCAGGATGCCGGCCAGGCTTCCCTGGACTGAAGACCCCACCAATGCGTCCTGGAGCTCCGCTTTCCCAGAGACCCACACTACTAGGGAAAGAGAGAGGCAGACTGGGAGTATGGATCGACCAGTCAACGCCCATGTTCAGCGGGGAAGCAATTACAGAAGCCAGACCTTCCATCTTCTGCAACCCACAACGACCCTGGGTCCATGCTCCCAGAGGGATAGAGAATGGGAAAGCTAGTGGGGAGGGGACGGGATATAGAGATTGGGTGGTGGGAATTATGTGGAGTTGTGCCCCCCCATCCTATGATTTTGTTAATGTCTCTTTTCTTGAATAAAAAAAAAGGAAAAAAAATATTTATTTATTTTCCCTTTTGTTGCCCTTGTTGTTTTATTGTTGGAGTTATTATTATTGTTGGATAGGACAGAGAGAAATGGAGAGAGGAGGGGAAGACAGAGAAGGGGAAACAAAGAGAGACACCTACAGACCTGCTTCACCGCCTATGAAGCAACCCCCATGCAGGTAGGGAGCCAGGGGACACATGGTCTTAATTAAACAGACAATCTACCCAAAACATACCTTCCACTCTGAAGCTGGATGTGAAGAGTGGTGAATGGCTCTGTACGAATAAGATAGTGCATGACTCCAGCAGAATTTGAATAATGAGTGCCATAATGAAATTTGTCGATTGTTCCCATAGGATCTTCAAAATTTTCATATCTGAAAAATGAAACTAAAGTTTGACAACCACAACAATAAAATTAAATTAGGAGTACATCAGCTTGTACTGGATGACTGAAAGCCCAGTTTTTTTAAGAAGGATGTACTGTTTTTTTAGAGTAATATCTCTACATCATTATAACACATTAACAAAGATCATTAATAATTTTATATTAACAGTGAAATATAACTAATACTGTCTGCTAGAAAGTTTTGTATTATGCATATAATACAAGTTCATTATACGGGTGGGGGTAGATAGCATAATGGTTATGCAAACAAACTCTCATGCCTGAGGTTCCAAAGTCCCAGGTTCAATTCCCCGCACCACCATAAGGCAGAGCTGAGCAGTGCTTTCGAGTATATATAAAAAAAACCATACCAAACCAACAAAATTTTCATTATAATAAATTAAAAAGAAAACCATAAAATAAAAATAAAATCAATTACAATTATACTTCCCAGAGAAAATATAAACATTCTGATAAATAATCTGGCTAAACCATAATGTATATACATACAATGTATTTTAATATGAAATGTTCCACTTTATTATTGGAAAATTTTTTTCATTTAACTATTTGCCATTGAAATTTTTATTTATTTATTTAGGACAGAGAGAAATTGAGAAGGTAGGGGAAGGTAGGGAGAGAGATGGATGGAGAGAGAGAGAGAGAGAGAGAGAGCCACCTGCAGCACTGCTTAATTATCTGTGAAGTTGTCCCCTGGCAGGTGGAGACCAGGGGCCTGCCCCAAGTCCCTTGCACACTGTAATGTGTGCACTTCTCCCAGTGCATGACCACCTGGCCCCTTTCCATGAACATGTTTCCAAATGACTTAATAGTTTTTTATTAACAAATACATGGTCCACTGTACAGATATCCGACAAACTATCTTCTTTACAGACACTTTCATTTCTTTATTTTTCTGCTATTATACACATCCTTCTGTGGTCAAGACAATGAGAAAAAAAAAACAACAACAAAGGATCAGTAAAAAAAAAAAATACGGAAATAAATGTCTAACAACTTAAAAGGTTACAAAGGGGGGGGGGAGGGAGCTGGAGGACCATAATACAGCTCACCTGGTAGACTGCAAGCCTAACCCAGAGTGAGGCCAGGATATGAGCCAAAGCAGCACCTGGGAGCTTGTGGACGGCTCCGGGGAGTCCATGAGTGATGGAATGATACTGTAGAGTCTCCGGGGAGTCCATGAGTGATGGAATGATACTGTAGAGTCTCTCTCTCTCTCCCTCTCAGTCTCCCTCTCCCTTCCGCTCTCCCTTTCCCTCTCCAGACTCTCTTCTCTGACTCACCTCCCTCCCTTTCTAATGCAAAAGAATGAGAAAGTTGGCCCAAGGAAGGGTGCCTGGCCATGACATGGCATATGCATGAGTTCTTGGCACCATATTAAAAGGAGAAAAGGAGATGGCAAATAAGGAAGTCTATACCAGTTTATCAGCAAATATACACATAATAATACTTAGATACATGTACCGTCACTCACTTAACATGTCGAATCGTTATTGTTTTAACATTTGAATTATATTGAACAATATTTTGGAGAAAATAAACCCTGGAATTTTAAATGGAAAATATTACTGTATTCAATTAATTATGCAAATTTCCATTAATGCAGTTATCATTGCTATTTAGGGAAATAAAGTTTTCAGATCAAAGTCATTTATACCTATGCAAGAAACCTACTATTAAAATTAGAACAATATGGGAGCCAGGCGGTAGCACAGCGGGTTAAGCACACATGGCGCCAAGCGCAAGGACTGGCGTAAGGGTCCTGGTTCGAGCTCCCAGCTTCCCACCTGCAGGGGAGTCGCTTCACTGGTGGTGAAGCAGGTCTGCAGGTGTCTATCTTTCTCTCCCCCTCTCTGTCTTCCCCACCTCTCTCCATTTCTTTCTGTCCTATCCAACAATGACGACATCAATAACAACAACAATAATAACTACGGCAACAATAAAAAACAACAAGGGCAACAAGAGGGAAAATAAATAAACATAAAATTAAAAAAAAATAAAATTAGAACAATATGAACTTTGCTTTTTATTTTTTAATAAAACCATGTTGACTTTATTTATTTTTTCTTTTGCCTCCAGGGTTATTGCTGGGGCTTGGTGCCTGCACTACAAATCCATCACTCTGCTCCTATGGGTACTTTTTCGATTTTTTCTTCTCTTTGATAAAGAAATGGAAAGGCGAGGGGAAGATAAAGAGGGAGAGAGAGAGAGACCTGCAGACCTGCTTCACTGCCTGTGAAATGATCCTTCTGCAGGTGGGGAGCCAGGGTCTTGAACCAGGGTCCTTATAAGGGTCCTTACACTTCATACTGTGCGTGCCACTGCCCAGCCCCTACCATGATGACTATTTCATTTTATTTTTAGACAGAAAACCAGAGAGGCAAAGAGAGTGAAAGAGACTGCATCACCAAAACTTCCTTCAATGTGGTGGAGTCCAGGCTTGACCTGGGTTGGGTGCGTGGCAAATTAGCACAGTATCTAATTAGCTATAGCCTGGCCCTGAAACAGTGTGTATCTTTGATAATCAATAAAATAAGTTAGTTATATAGTAAATATTCTCTGTGGAATAGCCCATTAAATATTAATAATAAGGAAAGGGGCCAGATAGTGGGCTCACCCAATAGAGTGAACACTTATCTGTGTGCAAGGAACTAGGTTCAAACCTCAGTCTCCACCTGTAAGGGACAAGCATTGCAAGTGGTGAGCAGTGCTGTATGTCTCTCATTCTCTCTGCTTCTCCTTCTCCTTTTCTCCCTCCTGATCTTCCTTTGTCTCTAAATCTCTATCAAAAAGGAGAGAAAAAAAAAAAAAAAAAAACCACCAGAAAGGGTCATGTAGGTACTGAGTCTCAGAAATAACCTTAAAAAAGGAATTATTATTTTCGTTATTGTCAGAAAAATATGACTCACAGCAGTGAAATAAAACAGAAGCGGCAAAAGTCCACTAGAAGATTAAATATTAAACACTGTGAAAAGATCTGAGGAAGCTTCACAAATAAAAAGACAAGGGGGAAGGGAGCTGGGAGGTGCTCACCCAGGACAGTGCACACTTCACCATGTGGACTTGGGTGTGAGCCTCCCCTTACCAGGCACAGGAACACCATGCAAAGGGGAAGCTTCACAGCATTGGAGTGGTGCTGTGGTAGATTCCATTCTTTCTCTCTCTCTCCCCCATCTGGGGGTGAGGAAAAAGAAAAGAATAATGCACTAATGTGGCATAGACAATAAAGTATCAAAGTCTCAAGCATGAAGTCCAGAATTTGATCGCTGGCATTACATGTACTAGAGTGATGCTCATATTCTGTTTCATGAATGAGTGAATGACTGAGTCTATCTTTATTTTTAAAAAGAATAATATATTATCTTCTTGAAAATAAATCTACATGGGTCAAGGATATAGATAAGTCTGTTAGAGTACCAACTTGCATGCCTAAGAGCATGTAATTTCAATGGTTCCGTCTTATGCTAGAGCTGAGCAATGCTTTGGTCTTTCTACCTTTCTCATTCACATTCAGCCAACCAACTAACCAACCAATCTAGAAAATTTATAACTGAGTCAGTTAACCAAAATAATTTTGTTATTTGAAGTTAAAAAAAAAAACTATTCTCTTACTTTTTTTTAGATTTATTTATTCATTAATGGGAAAGATAGGAGGAAAGAGAGAGAGAGAGAGAAAGAACCAGACATCACTGTGGTACATGTGCTGCCGGGGATCGAACTCAGGACCTCATGCTTGAGAGTCCAATGCCTTATCCACTGTGCTACTTACTGGACCACCACAAATTATCTTTTATTTATTTTGATAGAGACAGCCAGAACTCGAGAGGACAGGGGAGAAAGAGAGGAAAACAGTGTGGTCTGCAAGATGGTGCAGTGGATAAAGCACTGAATTCTCAAGCGTGAGGTCCTGAGTTCAATCCCTGGCAGCACATGTACTACAGTGATATCTAGTTCTTACTTTCTACTACTATCATTCTTCATAAATAAATAAAATTGTAATGAGAGAGCGATTCTTCATAAATAAATAAAACTGTAGAGAGAGAGAGATGGAAACAGAGATACCTGCAGGCCTGCTTTACCGCTCGCAAAGCTTTTCCCCCTGCAGGTGGGGACCAGGGGATTGAACTTGGGTCCTCACATACTGTAACATGTACACTCAACCAGGTGCACCACCACCCAGCCCAAAAAATTTTTTTTCAATTATTTACTTATTTTGGATAGAGACAAGAGTGAATTTGAGAAGAAAAAGGAAGACAGAGAAGGAGAGACACAGACACCTGCAACACTGCCTCACCACCTGTGAAGTGTCCCCTCTTATCATTAGAAGTTACAAGTTACATTCATAAATTTTACAGGAACAAAAGGGAAATTAAAATTAAGTATTTTTTATTTGCTTTGTAAAAAAGTTGGAGAAGCATACGGGGGGATCATAGATATATAGAACCATAAACACATTTTTCTTTTTAAAACACTTTCTAAATTTTACACATTCAGTTAGAGAGGGAAAGATAGACACTTGCAGAACTGCTTTATTGCTTAGAAGCATCCCTGCTGCAGGTGGGGACTGGGGTCTCAAACCTGGGCCCTTGTGCAGGTCTTTCTGCATAGTAATATGTACACTTAACCAGGTGTACCACTGCCCAACCCCCCAAAATTTCAAGAACCTATTATCCTTCAGCACATTTTCATTATGAAGCAAAAATAAATTTACACAATGACAATTTAAATTTTGCAAAGAAGGGGGCAATAATCAGCTATTTGAAGAACAGCTGATATTTTTAAGAAAAATGTAATGAAAAAATTATCAGACTTCAATTTTCAAAAGTAGTTATGCATTTAAATAGCTCTATCCCACTAGGGAAAGATAGAAACAGGCTGGGGTTATGGATTGATCTGTCAATGCTCATGTCCATTGGAGAAGCAACTGCAGAAGTTAGACCTCCCACCTTCTGCACCCCATAAAGACCTCTGGTCCATACTCCCAGAGGGACAAAGAATAGGGAAGCTTTGAATGGAGGGGATGAGATACAGAACTCTGGAGGTGAGAACTGTATGGAACTGTACCCCTCTTATACCACAATCTTGTCGAACATTAAAATTTTTTACAAAGCAATGTAGATTCAATCAATCAATCAATTAGTATTTTCAAATGATAAAATGGCACTTACTTTTCTCGCATGGCTTTAGCATTTTTATCATTAACTACCCCAATTGGTTTAGAAAGATCTCGAAATACAGATGGGTTATTAAGGTCCAGTTCTTCCGAAGTATAATCTTGTAAAATCCAGGGAAACTAAAAGAGTCATAATTTGCCATTTAGACACTCCTTCCTAGAGAAGATATATTCCCACCTCTAATATCAAATGCTTATCTGAAGGCAAAAAATAATAATCTTTAAAAATATTTTTTCATGTTGGAAATGTTTGTTCATCTTTAGTTCAATAACCAGAGCATTATTTTCTATAATTCAGCTGGAATATTTTCAATGAATAAAAAAAGATTTTCGCCATTTACTCTTTCCACTTACAGTTTTTGAAAATAGATAGCAGTGTAAAAAACATGCCAAAGACAGCTTTTATAATTTTCTTTTTATTTTTTATTATCTTTATTTATTGAATATAAACAGCCAGAAATTAAGAGGACTGGGGGAGACAGAGAAAGACAGAGAGACACCTGCAGCCCTGCTTCACCACCTGTGAAGTATACCCCTTGCAGGTGGGGACCAGGAGCTCAAACCTGGGTCCTTGCACATTGTAGCATGTGCACTCAACCAGGTGCGTCACCACCCCACCCCCTATAATAATTTTTGTTTAAAAAATAATAGCTCTCATGCACAAATATTTTGTGTACTATTAAGAAAAGGAAGTTCCAGGTCAGTAAAGTAGCTCACTTGGAGAGTAGACCTGAATCATCATATATGCAACTTAGGTTCAAATTTAGTCTCCATCACACTGGAGGAAGGTTCAGTGCTGTGATGTCTTTCCTCCCCTTCTCTTTCTCTCTCTTTCTTTCTTTCTTTTCCCCCCACCCCTATGAAAAAGTCAGCCCAGACCAGAGAAGCCTTGCTGAAGACCAAAGGAAAAAAAAAATAATAATAAGGGCAGTCCCATAAGGTAATGAGAATTATAAAAACTCACCACAGGATACTGTGCAAGGTCATTGTAGGTCCGTCCTGCCATTGTATTTATTTGAATTAGGTAGTCAAAATTTGATATCTCTCTGTTCACCCATTTCTAGAACAGCACACAGACAAAAGAACAAAATTAAAATCAACCTATAGCTCTTAGAAACCAGTAACTACAGATAACAGTACTAACCTATCTTTTCTTCACATTACCTCTGTCCTTTCTAATGAAAGGAATGGGGTTTCTGGTTGTAAAGTTCCATACTGCACCCACCACCAAGTTCTGTGCCCCCAATCTTATAAACCACAATGAAGGGGGTCAGGCGGTAATGCACTGGGTTAAGGGCACACAGTGCGAAGTGCAAGGACTGGCATAAGGATCCCGGTTGCCCACCTGTGTGTGTGTGTGTGTGGGGGGGGGGGGTCGCTTCACAGGGGGGGTCGTTTCACAATCGGTGAAGCAGGTCTGCAGGTCTGTCTTTCTCTCCTCCTCTCTGTCTCCCCATTCTCTCTCAATTTCTTTCTGTCCTATCCAACAACAGTGACAGCAATAACAACAATAACCACAACAATGATAAAACAGCAGCAACAAAAGGGGAAAAAAATAGCCTCCAGGAATGGTGGATTTGTGGTGCAGGCACCAAGCCCCATAATAACCCTGGAGGCAAAAAGTAAATTAAATAAATAATAATAAATAAAATTAAATAAATAAGTAAATAAAACACAATTACATTTAAGATGGCCTTCTTTGAGTTTGGGCAATATAAATTCCAGAGACTGAATGTAATTGACAAAGAGATATGCTGGGACCTTAGTTAGCTTTGGCTGACAAAGGACTGATTTTTTTGTTCGCGCTTTTTTTTTTTTCCTATAATATTTTCTGTATTTTCTCATTTTTCTTTTCACCTGAAGCATGGATTATTTTTATTATCTGAGAGGAGGTAGTTTTTCAAATGAGAAAATTACTGAGAGAGAGGTACAAGGCCAGAGAGATAGCTTACCAGGTAGGCTGAGTACCCTGTCATGCAACAGCCCAGCTTCAAGGGCCTTGCACCACATGGGAAGTGCCATTGCACCAGAGGCGGTATCTATCCCTCTCTAAATGAAAAAACAACAACTATGTGGGGTGGTGAAGTCGTGCATGCATGAGAAGCCCTGTATCAGATAAAGAAGAGAAAGAGGGTGCCGAGTAGGAGCACACTGGGGTGAACGCATAGAGCACAAATAGAGAAAAGAAACACTAAAAAGTAATATCCAAAAATGAATACAGGGCACTGTATATGTGAAGTAAAACTAGAAGATTACTCAAAGATAATGCAAATGATCAATCTAAATGGGACAGCAGTTGCTATAAGTGATAAAAAATAATTAAAAGAAGGAAGTTTTAGTTTTACACAACAAGTCTGAGGCATAAAAAGGACGATGAAAAGGTAGCTCTTGAAGTCTCCTACCTGTGTTAATCCTGATGCTTTGAATAACTCCTGTGGTGATCTAGTCCCATAGCTGTTTGGAGAATGAAGCGACAAGAGTCTGGTATATACTTTGTTTCTAACCTACAAAGAAGTCAACGATTAACAGTTTAAAAGATTAATCAGGAAAAACTAGGCGTGTGGTTTTCATCATTTTATCAAACCTTTGTTGAGATAGTTCCTGTGTCTTAACCAGAAAGAATTTTTAAAGAGAGAGAGAGAGATAACTGTGATGTCTGTGTTAATAGAAAAGCTATATCCCTGATTATATTTAAATTGGTGGGGATTTCAGGTACTGATTACTGAACTTACTTTTATCACACTGTGAAGAAGAAACCTTTTCTAAGAAAAAAGATTTCTCTTTTCTCTTTAATATTTGTTTATTTATTTAATTTATTTTGGATAGAGACGGAGAAATTCAGAAGGGGAGAAAGAGATAGAGACAGACCTGCAGCACTTATTCACAGCTCTTGGAGCTTGACCCCTGCAGATGGGGGTTGGGGGATTGAATCCTGGGACCTTGTGCACTGTAATGTATGTGCTCAACCAGGTGTGCCACCACTTGGCTACTGAACCTTTTTCCCCCTAGCTATCTCCTTTCATTTTTAGTTATTTTATCAACACTGTATATGATTTTGAAATTCTATGTAATGTAAACAGAACAAACTGATGGGGGGGAAGCAAGAGAAAAAAGTCAAACAACAACAAACCCTGAGATTCTGATACAGAAAAGATTCCCAAAGGAAAAGCAGGCATGTAAGTGAAAGGTGTCTAACAGACCACGGAAGAGGATGTGGGCACCTTGGTGAGTGTGGTATGATAATAAAATTTGGAGAGGTGAAATTGCACCCTTGAAACATAGGCATTTAGGGAGTTGGGCGGCAGTGCAGCAGGTTAAGCACAGGTGGCACAAAGTGCAAGGACCAGTGTAAGGATCCTGGTTCGAGCCCCCGGCTCCCCACCTGTAGGGGAGTCACTTCACAGATGGTGAAGCAGGTCTGCAGGTGTCTATCATTCTCTCCCCCCTCTTTGTCTTCCCCTCCTCTCTCCATTTCTCTCTGTCCCATCTAAAAATGATGACATCAGCAACAACAACTACAACAATAAAACAAGGGCAACAAAAGGGAATAAATAAATATTCTAAAAAACATAGGTGTCTAAACCAGTGTTACTCACTAAAAAGATTTTTTTTAAGTATTCTTTTGTGAAAAGAGAAATAAAACTCTTGGGGCTGGGTGGGAGCACACCTGGTTGAGGGCACGTTACAATGTTCGAGGAGCTGGGATCAACCCCCCCACCCCCCCCCCCCCCATCCACCTGCTGTGGGAAAGCTTCACAAGTGGTGAAGCTGAGCTACAGCTCTCTCTCTCTCTCTCTCCCCCTCCCCCTTCCTCTCAATTTCTGGCTATCTCAGCAATAAATAAATAAAGACAATAATAAAAAAAGAAATGCACTCTTTAAAAATGTAAGTAAAATAATCTGTAAGTGAACTGGATTCTCACAAATGAACATTTAGTTGTTGTCTATGCTAATTCCAGCCATCTGAGAGAAGGCAATGCAAAGACATATTAAACATCCAAAAATTTTTGTTAGGAGAAAAAAAAAATGAGAAGAGAGCTAGCCAAGGTGGGAGAACTATCAGATGCTGATATAAACCTGGTCTTAAGGGAGTGACAGAGAGAAAGGAAGACAGGTGAGCATCCTAAGTTACTCTGCTAACAGAACAGTTGGCATTGGAGTCCAGGGGAAATGATCTCACAACTGCACTTATAGCTACTGGCATTTTTTAAAAGTTTAGTCTACTCTTTTTTTTCTTTTTCTTGATAGAGAGAGAGAGAGAGAGAGAGAGAGGATAGCATCAAAGTCTCTTTTAGTGTGGTGGGGATTATAAACATAGCACTGCAAAACACTATGCATGTAAGTTACTCTGCTAGCACATTCAATCCCATTTAATCTACTCTAATAAAAAACAGGGGCCCCATTATTATTTAATAAACCCAATTTAATTCCATAAGCCCAGTCATGATATATATATATATATATATATATATATATATATATATATATATATATTCATTCTACTTTATATATATATATATATATATCTTCTTTATATACTCATACATAAAAACTGAAAATCATTCTCAAGATAGTAAAAAACGCATATTAAGGTGCAAACTATTTTTGCTCTCTAATAATTTGACTTGAATAAAGAGTAAAGTCCATTCCCTGGGCAGATGACCTCACTCATGTGTCCCAGAGTCTTGCCTCTCCAGAGCCCTACCCCACAACGGAAAGACAGAAACAGGCTGGGGGTATGGATCAACCTAACAATATCCATGTCCAGCAGAGAAGCAATGACAGAAGCCAGAACTACCACCTCCTACCCTCCCACCCCAAAATTCTTGTCCATACTCCCAGGGAGGGAGAAATGATGGGGGAAGATGACCAGAGGGCTCTGAACTCCAACTCCATCAGGACCCAGAGAAAGAAAAATGGAAGGACATTCTAAAGTAGTATACCTGTAGGTGTGACTCAGAAAGGAAGAGAAGGCAGGAACATAGAAAAAAAAAGTTAAATATATACAAATATAGACAGATATTTATAGAAATAATAGTCAACCTATATTTGCAACCTTGGGAGAATTGCTCTACCTTCCAATGGAGGGAATGGGGACACAAAACTGATGGTGGAAATTTGAAGAATTATCCCCATTATATTATGCAGAACTGTACTCCTGCTTTAATTCTATAAACCAATATTAAGTCACAAATAAAATAAAATAAGATAAAATAAAAACAGTGCAGTCCAAAGTTGCATTAGATTTCACTAGTTGAAAAAATTATCCAAGCAAGTACTTTGGGATTTCAAGAAAGGCAGAAGATGACATACCTCTTTTTTGAAATTGAGAAAGTAGTTGGACTGGTCAACATGAAAAATCTCAAGAGCGGACCTCCTTAAGTTGTAGCGCCGCAAGTGAATCTCTCGAATTTGAGAATGAGGCCACTTGAAATCAAAGCCTACCCCTAAAATCAAAAGAAATTTTGTGACTGAGATAATACGTTATTACTCACATAATTCAGGAAATATCTATTTCCCAACAAAAGTAGAATATAGAGAAAAATTTCAATTTTTATATCATAAAACCCATCTGCTACATTTATGGATATATACACTGTTGCTTTTAAAATTACTATAAAATTCTACAGCTCTTCTGCTTTTTTCTTTGAGAACAGAGAATAACTTTTTTTTTTTTTAATGTGAGATCCAGAAAGAAAGACTGATAGACCTAAGCAATGTTCAGTTCTGGCTTATGGTGGTACTAGGAGTTGAACCCAGGATCTCTGGTGCCTCAGGTATGAATCTTTTGCATAACCATTATGCTGTTTCACTAGTCCAAGAACAGAGAGTAAATCTTAATATCAAATTATAGGAACATTTTTCTTACTCTCTTCATGGTAGCATCCCAGATTTAAATATCCTTTTATTATCATATTGTGAGTTAGGTAGGAAGTTTATAGGAATACATGTACATAAAAATAAAGTTAAGATAACCATTTAAAGCTTATGTTTAAAGAATCACCTCTAGGCGCACACATTACAGTGGGCAAGGACCCAGGTTCAAGCCCCAGGTCCCCACCTGCAGGGGGAGAGCTTTACAAGGGATGAAACAGGACTGCAAATGTTCTCTCTCTTTCCCTCATTCTCTCTCTCTCTCTCCCCCTCTCTCCTCTTTCAATTTCATAGTCTCTACCCAATCATCATCATCACCAGCCCCACCACCACCACCACATCTAGGCAAACCTTTAAATCTTATTAATAGAAAAAACATTCCCTGGCCAAGGAGATAGCACTTAAAGACACCAGAAGTCTTGGGTTCAATTCTAGCACCACCATAAACCAGAGCTGAGTAGTGCTTGGATACTTCTCAGAAAATCTCATCAACAAAATGTTGAGTAATATATTTAAACTCACACTGACTTTTCATTTCTCTTTTTGAGACTATAATTTTATAGTCTTATGTTATTGTTTTCTTCACAATGATTATTAATAAGCTCCAAACTGAACTGTTAATCAACAGAACTGATTCTCCCAAGCTCCTTACCATCTTCTTTTTCAGTGCTGCCATCATGAAAGTAAACATGCTGAGTAGTGATTTCCAGTCTTCCAGGAACTACATTAATTATGGTAATGAGGTCACAGTCTTCTGACAACACCAATTTTTCTTTTTGATCCTGTTTTTCTTTCTCATCACTATAAAAAACAGAAGTCACCCAAACAGGCAAAAAGTAGCTAACATGTTCTGTATAAATGAAAAATAATATCATACGGGCCTACTAATCTCATGCCTGAAAACTAGCACCCTAGAGGGTCAGGCAATGGAGCACTGGGTTAAGTGCACATAATGTGAAGTGCAAGGAAGGATCCCAGTTCAAGCCCTTGGCTCCCCACCTGCAGGAGGGTCACTTCACAAGCAGTGAAGCAGGTCTGCAGATTTCTATCTTTCTTTCCCTCTCTCTATCTTGCCCCCCCCATTTCTCTCTGTCCTATCCAATAAAATAGAAACAATGGCCACTAGGAGCAGTGGGTTCAGAGTGCAGGCACTGAACCCCAGCGATAACCCTGAAGGCAAATCAAACAAACAAAAAACTGATATCCTAAAACAAATATTTGAATTATCTGTAAAAAATTTTTAAAAACCATGACTACATATTAAGTCATATAAATACTCACTAAATATGTTTTTCCTACCATCACCAGGGGCTTAATCACTCCAGGATGACCTTTTTTCAGACAGAGACAGTCAGAAAAACCAAGAGGGGTAAAGACATCACAGCATTGAAGTTTCCTCCAATGTAGCTTGAATTTGAATCCTGGATACCTGGAGCTATTTTGCTAGTCCCTCTTCAAATATTCTTATCACCCCAAAATTCAGTTTCAGAAAGTATGTCTTCCATTTTAATTATGCATAGCCCATCAATAAACTATAGATTGAAGAGGCCAGTTCAAATAAGCAGTAACACCAATCATGCCATTTTAATTATTTATTTTGAGATGTAAATTGACCTAGGGAATATATGATTCTGTGAATAAAGAATTGCATCTATGATTAATTAGATTAATTAATGTGATTGACTATAATTGATCCTTAAACAGTAAAAAGAGACTTTAAAAGAGCAACCAAAACTAAAATGTTATTTATTATTATCAGTCATAAGATGACACATATAGGGGGCCAGGAGGTAGTGCAGTGGGTTAAGTGCACATGGCATGAAGCACAAGGACCAGAGCAAGGATCCTGGTTCCAGCCCTCAGCTCCCCACATGCAGGGGGTTCACTTCACAAGCCGTGAAGCAGGTCTGCAGGTGTCTATCTTTCTCTCCCCATCTTTCCCTCCTCTCTCAATTTCTCTCTGCCTTATCCAACAACAACAACATGGATAACAACAAGGGCAACAACCACAACAACAAAAAGGGGTGGGAATGGCCATCAGGAGCAGTGGATTCACAGTGCAGGCACTGAGGCCCAGCAATAACTCTAGAGGAAAACAAACACAAAAAATACACCATTGGGGGACTACAAAAAAATAAATAAAATGACACATATACAATACGAAATAGCTGATATAACAAAAATAGACAAATTCAAAGATAGAAAGCAACTGCCAGAAGCGGTTGCCAGAAAGTGGAAAATTTTGTAACTAACTACTGAAAGGTAAAAGACTATCCATTGGGTGATAGAAATGTTCTGAATTTAATTGGTGAAGGATGCAGAGTCTGTGGAAATACTAAAACCCAACGAGAGGTACATTTTAAATTTGGAAAATTTAAGCTATATAAATGTCACTTCTCAAAAAATATGTATCATTTTTTTTAAGCAGAGAAAAATGGCAGAGCACCTGCTTTGCATAAATGAAAGACTGTGGTGAAGCAGGTCTGCAGGTGTCTATCTTTTTCTCCCTCTCTGTCTAACCTTCCCCTCTCAATTTCTCTCTGTTCTATTAAATAAAAAAGAAAAAGAATAAAAGGAAAAAAAAATGGCCACCAAGAGCAATGGATTCATAGTGCCAGTGTCGAGCGTCAGTGATAACCTTGGAGGCTAAATGGAAAAAAGAAAAAATAATAATAATGGCAGGGGCTGGGAAGATAGAACACAGAGGCAGTGCACAAAATTTGCATGTGAGAGGTCCTGGTTGGATTCCCCTATGCCACCAATATCCAGAGCTAAGTAGTGCTCTGGGAGAACAAACAAACAAACAAAGGTAGTTGCTGGGAGAGAGTTGGCTAATACAGCCTTCTCCTGTTCAACGCTTGGCACCACAAAGGAGCAACACAGCAGAAAGCAAGTGTCAACAAGAGTCGTGCTATCATATGGCTCCTCTTTTTCCCTCTGTCTGTATCTGTATATATCTAAAATAAAAAGAAAGAAAAATTTGGCCCAGGAGCAGTGAAATCACACATATGTGAGGCCCCAGCACCATGGGGGAGGAGAAAAGATAAAACACATACACACAAAAGTGTATGAAACCATAACTGTAAAATTACTGTTGGTCTTAAAAAGAAATATAATCATTATGACAAAGGGGGCACAGAAGATAGCTCTGTCAGCAGAGCATACACAATACCAGGAATGAGTACCATGAGCCTCCAGCACCATATAAGAGTACCAGGCATGACACGAAGGGTAATCTCCAGTAACTGTGAGCTGTGCTGTCTCATCACCCTTCTGTCTCTTTACCTGGCTATTCTGACTGTGTATTTCTTCTAAAGGGGCGCTTATCAGCTGGTCTTTCAAGTGATTTGTCCCACTTCATGTAAGATGTCTAATTGTCATCAAGGTATATTTCCTTTTTCTTTTCAGAAGATAACTTTTTATTTCAATAAATATGTTGAGGGTTTTAAAATATAGTTTAGGTTTTAAAAGTACAGCATGAAAGATAATTAAGTTTCTAACCTCTCAGATGTTTTTCTTTTTTTAATTGTTGGGGGGGAGCTCATAGTTTACAGTAGACATAGTTGTTGGTACAGGTATAAAATTTCTGTTTTCAACAAAACACTCCCACCCTCAGCCTAGATTCTCCTCTACCATCATGCATTTTAGTTTTCTCTTTACAAATATTTGACTTTATCTTTATAGATTCTCCCTGTTGTTTTAAAGTTTTATATTTCAGTGGTCCGAGAGGTGGCACAGTGGATAAAGCACTGGACTCGTAATCATGAGGTCCCAAGTTCACTCCCCTGTAGCACATATGCCAGAGTGATATCTGGCTCTTTCTCTCCTATCTTTTGCATTAATAAATAAATAATATTTTCTAAAATGCTTTATATTTCATATTGTATGTACCTACTACATAAACACAACTAACTATACTCAACAAATTTGGTATATTTTCACTATCATTCAATTCCAAATATATTTTGATTTCAATGTTCAACTTTTAGTCATCCCAGTTTTAAGGAGCCTACTTTAATTATTTATGTTAATACAGGCAGATTCATGACTGAATAACATTAACTGCCTGGCTCAGAAATTAGTGTTAGAATTTCAAAAGAGTATCTTATACAACCTTATAATTCTCAGAAAATAGCATTTTAAAATAATTTCTTTATTTATCTATGGGATCAAAACAGAAAAATCAAAAGGGAAAGGGGAGACAGCGAGGGAAAGAGAAAGACTCGCAGCCCTGCTTCACTGCTTGAGAAGCTTCCACCCTACAAGTGGGGTATGGGGGCTTGAGATGGGGTCCTTGTGCATTATAACATTTCTCTCACTAGGATATGTCACCGCCCAGGCATTAGTAGCAACCCAAATACTTATACGTACATGCTTTCTTTGACAGATAGCTCCTCTTCAGGAAGGTCTAGTTTATCCTCCTCCATCTCATTAACTTTTACTTGTTTTACTACTTCCAAAAGCAAAGACTCACTGGAAGGCTGTGAGTGCTGGATGCCTGATCAAAAACAAAAAAGCTATTAAGAGAAAGAAAAAGTGATTACATTACATCCCTTCTATAGGTTCTGGCTGTTGATTTTATGATAACAATGTACTGTGAGAAATGTGAGTGGTGGTGGCGATATGAAAGGATCAGATAAATACAATTAAAAAATACAAACTTCTAGTGATAAGCTAGATAAGAACTGGGTGGTGGTATTACTCAACATGATGCATAACATATAGTAAGTATGAAAGTTACTAAAATACTAAGTCATCAAAAGGAAACAAATCATGTAAACACATGAAGTTATGACTGTTATAATTATTATGGTAGTGAAGCCGGGTCGTGGCACACTAGAGTAAGTGCACTTAGTACAAAGCACAAGGACCCATGCAAGGATCCAGGTTCAAGCCCCTGGCTCCCCACCTGCAAAGAGATGACCTCACAAGTGGTGAAGCAGGTCTACAGGTGTCTTTCTCTCTCTCCCTCTCTATCTTCCCCATCTCTTTTAATTTGAATCTGTCCTATCCAAAAGAATCAAAAAAAAAAAAAAAAAGCCACAGGAGCAGTGGATTCATAGTGCATAACCCTGGAGGCAAAAAATAAAAAATTAGTTATTGTGGTAGTTACTTTCAAATGTATGTGTGTGTGTGTGTGTGTGTGTGTGTGAGAGAGAGAGAGAGAGAG
The DNA here is from genome assembly GCF_950295315.1 of Erinaceus europaeus. Lineage (NCBI taxonomy): Eukaryota > Metazoa > Chordata > Mammalia > Eulipotyphla > Erinaceidae > Erinaceus > Erinaceus europaeus. Next base: position 31,636,610 of record NC_080168.1, read on the forward strand.
AGAGAGAGAGAGATCCCAATCCTAAACACCTAGATTTAAGCAGTTTTGCATGTCAGTTATGTTTCACTAAAGCTAGGGGAAAAAAAAAAAAAAAACCCAGAAGGCACTTCAAACTTCCTAATAATACAGAAATTTTTAGACAAATACTTATAGTAGTCTACGCTGTTTGTGATTTTTAAAAATTACTCTACAGGGCCAGGAAAGTGGCTTAGCAGTAGAAAACATATCTTGTATGTAGTATCACTCATTATATAAGGCTCTGGGTTCAATCCCCAGCATTATATTAAAAAGAAAGACAAATCAAGGCACCTGGTTATGCGCACGTATCACTATGTGCAAGAACCTGGGTTCAAGTCCCTGTTCCCCATCTGCAGAGAAGATGCTTCATCACTGGTGAAGCAGGTACTGCAGGTGTCTGTCTTTACCCTTCTCTATCTCCCCTCCCCTCTCAATTTCTTTCTATTCCATCAAAAAAAAAGAAAGAAAGATAAAAACAAATAGAACATTGAATGTGATAAAGCGGTGCTCTGGTCACTCTCCTTGTTGTCATATTCATAAAACAAGAATTACTGACCCATCTTCCTCAAGTGGCAGAGTATGTCTACCCCGCCTACCTTCGGAGAGTGGGGCAGTCCCTGCCACTGTTGTTCCACACTGAGGGCAAGGTCCTGGAGAGGCCAAAAGGAGGGTCCACTATGTTGTTCCTGATGGAGATGACCAGTAGTGATGGAGAGAGGGATCTTTCTAGATACTCCCAAAAGAGTGCTTGTATGCTATGCAGCCACGGTTTGCATTAAATAAAAAACTTTACTATCTGTATTATTTTTTAGGATCCTAGAGCCAGACATTACAGTTTTCTTGATTAATTTTATAGTATCAGCTGTGTTGACCAACTTTAAACAGCAAATGTAGGAACTAGGAAGGTAGCTCAGCAGTACAGTGCTATGTGTATGCTATTGGGACTAATCCCTGGCATCACATAAAATCACCAAACAGAGTGAAAGTCACAGAAGCATTTTAGCAGATACAGAGCAAACCTAGCATGCTTGGGGAGTCCTGGATTTAATCCCTGGCACAACATGGGACAGCATGCATAGCACCATGGGAAACAATGCATGGTAGAGTGTACATGGTATCTTTCACAATGCTCTTTTTGTCTATCCCTCTTTCATCCTCTCTACTCTCTCTCAGTACATAGAATGAAAAATAAGCAAAATAAACATAAGACCTATTTAGAAATACTGTTAGACTGTATGAATATTATTCCTTGGGGGTGAAAAGGCACTGGCCCATCTAAAATATTAAGGTTCAAGAGTTCCATAAACACAATAGATTACTGGGCTTGTAAAAACAGCTCAGCCTGTGATACCACAGAGCTGCGTGACTAAAGCCCCAGAGGTCACAGGTTCAATCTCTGCAAGCCCTAGTACCAATGTAAGCCAGAGTTGAATAGTGCTGTGGTCTTTCTCTTTACCTCTCTCTCTCAACAAACTAACAGCAGTTTTAAAAGTGAACAGAAATGGGGCTGGGCAGTGGAGCACCCAGCCGGGTGCACATATTACCATGAGCAAGGGTTGGGTTCAAACCCCTGGTCCCCACCTGCAGGGGAGATGCTTCATGAGTGGTCAAGCAGTGCTGCAAGTGTCTTTCTTTCTCCCTCTCTATCTCCCCCTCTCCTCTCAATATCACTCTGTCCTATCAAATAAAAGAAAGAAAAAAAATTTATTAACAGAAATGTAGATTGGGAAAGGCTCAAAGGGTTGCTAGCTTTCAAAACATATCTGTGTTTGTCTTAGCATGCAAAATGTCACAGGAAAAGTATCACTTGCTACATTTATCATAATGGAAGAAATGGACAACATATTTCACATTAACATAGGTAAAATCTTAGGATTTAGATTTTTTTCTTTGAAAAAATATCAATTGAAATAGAAAGCTACCTTGGATTTAGGCCAAAGGTTAAGAAGTAGAATTTGGTATTTACAAGAACAAAGGGCCACTCTTCTTTCATGAGTAAATAATCTTTAAGTAATTAGTAAAAACAATAACCAGGGGCCAGGTGGCGGTACGCCTGTTTAAGTGCACACATTACAGTGCACAGGACCCTGGCCCACACCTATAGGAGGGAAGCTTCACAAGTGGTGATGCAGGGGTGCAGGTGTCTTTCTGTCTCCTCCTTCTCGATCATGCCCTCTCCTCTCAATTTCTCTGTCTCTATCCAATAATTAATTAAATTAAAAAATTAAAAACAAACAATAACCAACTCCATAATTACCCTCAGTTTGTTCAATACAGAATTAAACAGTCCTTGGAACTCACCTAGATTATCTCTCAAAGCACTCGCTTCATCATGGGTTCTGAAGTTGTAATTCGGTACCAATTTAAGTCTCATGCGGGAATAATTTTCTACATTAGCTAGCTTCCAATGAACTGCATTTTGTTTCCTATGGACAATCACAAGTAAACAAGTTAATTCAAGTAATGTTAGAACATTTAATGATTAAAACAGAGTAAGAAACTATCAGTTATAAAAATATTTAGGTTCATTACCTACCCTGACCCAAACAACACTGAGCATGTGGGCATGAATAAGAATATATTAACATTGCATGAATATATTTGAGTATATATTTACATTACATGAATAAGAACATATTTACATGAGATGTAAGTATATTTATATTATATTTATGAATTATATAATATATAATATTTATATTATATTTATATATTATATTAAGTATATATTTAAGTATATATTTACATTGCATGAATAAGTATATATTTACACAATATATCTAAGACAGACTAAACACCCATCCAAAAAGACTTGTGTGGACCTATGTTCATAGCAGCATAATTTGTACTAGTCAATGCCTGGAACAACAAATGAGTGGCTGAGAAAGCTGTGACATATATACTCAGTGGAACACTACTCAGCTACGTAGACTAAATTATTTATGAAAAAGCCATAGGGAGTCAGGCGATAGTTAAGCTCACATGGCGCGAAGCGCAAGCACCAGCATAAGGATCCCAGTTCGAGCTCCTGGCTCCCCACCAGTGGAGGGGGGGGGGGGTTGCTTCACAGGCGGTGAATCAGGTCTACAGGTGTCTATCTTTCTCTCCCTATCTTCCCCTCTCTTCACTTCTCTGTCCTACCCAACAATGACAACATAAATAACAACTACAATAATAACTACAACAACAAAAAAAACAAGGGCAACAAAAAGGAAATAAATAAATCTTACAAAAAAAAAAAGAAAGAAAAAGCCACAACAATAGGAACTGAATATAAATCCTCAATCATCACAAAAATGCCTTATACATTTTTCTTTTTTTTTAACATTTACTTATTGTTTTGTTGCCCTTGTTTTTATTGTTGTTGTTACTGATGTCGTTGTTGTTGGATAGGACAGAGAGAAATGGAGAGAGGAGGGGAAGACAGAGGGGGGAGAGAAAGACAGACACCTGCAGACCTGCATGTGACTCCCCTGCAGATGAGGAGCGGGGGCTCGAACTGGGATCTTTACGCAGGTCCTTGCACTCTGCGCCACGTGCGCTTAAACCGCTGCACTACTTCCTGATACCCCTCTTTTTTTTCTTTTTTTTGCAACCAGTGTTATGATTGAGACTCAGGTGTTTGCAAGAAGACTCCACCAGTTAGAGCAGCCATTTTTCCTCCACTACCTCTTTTTATGATGGAGACAGTTAATAGTGAGGAAGAATGTTACATGTACATGTTACACATGTACAAACTATTGTATTTTACTATCAACTGTAAACCATTAATCCCTCAATAAAGAAATAAAAAATGGGAGTTGGGCGGTAGCGCAGCAGGTTCAGCGCACATGGTGCAAAGCGCAAAGACCAGCGTAAGAATCACGGTTTGAGCCCCTGGCTCCCCACCTGCAGGGGAGTCACTTCACAACCAGTGAAGCAGATCTGCAGGTGTCTTTCTCTCCCCCTCTCTGTCTTCCCCTCCTCTCTCCATTTCTCTCTGTCCTATCCAACAACGATGACATCAAGAACAACTATAATAACTAGAACAATAAAACAATAGCAACAAAAAGGAAAATAAATATTTTTTAAAAACTTTAAAAAGCCACCTTAAAAAAAAAAAGAAATAAAAAATAGAAGTCTGCTAAAAAAAAAAAAAAAAAAAAGAAAAAGAAAATTTCTGGGAGGTCTGTAACAAAGATCATAAAAAGCAAGAATTTAATCTTTCACAAAAGTCACTGCAGTACTACATATACAATATCCACACAGTAGAAGACAACTCAAGGGGATGGACAGTGGTACATCTGACGAAAGTGCACACATTGGCATATGCAAGGATGAGAGCTTGAAGCACCTGCAGGGTTTCAGGAGTTCCCAGGTGAGGGGGGAGAAGCTTCATGCGTGGTAAAGCAGGACTGCGTGTGTCTCCCTCTTTCATCTCTATCTCCCCCTTCCCTGTAAATTTCTATGTCTCTGTTCAAAAAAGAAAGAAAGAAAATGCCCAGGGTGGATTTGTTGTACAGGCACCAAGCCCCAGCAATAAGCCTGGTGGCAAGAAAGAAAGAGAAAAAAGGAAAGAAGGTAGACAGAAAGAAAGGAAGCGAGAAAGAAAGGAAGGAGGGAACTCAAATGTACATCACCTGACAAATAAACAGATGAAATGTGATATATCCCTATAAACATTACTTAGTGATAAAAAGGAAAGATGTACTGATATGAGCCACAACAACATTACGCTAAGTGAAAGAAGCCAGATAAAAAGGACCAAATATTATGTAAAATGTTATGCATGTACAAACTACCATATTTCACTGTTGACTGCAAACCATTAATCTCCCAATAAAGAAATAGTTTTTAAAAAGAACCAAATATGATGCAATTCCACTTATATGAAAAATCCCTAACATGCAAATCCAGAGAGACTAAAAGCAGATTGGTGGCTCCAGGGGTCTGGGGAAGGACTAATGGGGAATGATTACTTAAGGAGTCTAGGTTTTCTTTCTAAGATAAAGAACATGTTTTAAAGCTAGAGAGTGGCAGTGGTTACAAAACAATCTCAGTGTACTTTTTAAAAAATTATTTCTCAGTATACTTAATGCCACTAAATTATACATTTTAAAATAGTTAAAATAGCAAATTTTGTATGATATTCATTTGCATATATGGATGACTAAGACTTAGGATAAAGTAAATAAACTATGAAATATTCAAATACAAAGCATCACTAATTTTAACCTAAAAAGGTGGTTTCAAGAAGACAAAAGTAAACTGACATAAGACTTAAAACTCTGTACTACAGGGTAAAAGAAAAGAACTTAACCCTCAACTTAGATCAACAACGGTGGAGAATGTTCCATCCTCCAAAGGGAGGCTGGAAACATACTCCATGCTACACCTGAGGAAAATGGGTCCTGATATTGAGACAGCTTGGAATGTTCCTACCTACTCATAACCACAGAAGGTGAGCTCAGATCTATAGGGATGCAGAGGTCCTAAGCTGAATATGGGCCCCAGACCAAATCAAACAGATGGGGTTTACAGTCAACAATATTTATACCCCTTTCCCATATTAGGGAGCTACTCTTTTCCCTGATCCAGCTTTCTGTTCCTTTTCCAGCCATGACATTATCTCCCCAGATAATAACTTGGATCCACCTGCATATCAGATTTTAGGCTCAGGAAAAAAAAAACAAAAACAAACAAACAAAAACTAGTATAGCCACAGGCCCTTTGGAATATAACTAAAATATGCCTACTAGCTATCTACAAAATGGAGTAACCCCCAAGTCTTCATCTGCACTATCCCAGCCTATAACTTTATGATTGATCAACAATTTGTTTGGCCTTGTATGTTAACTCTTTTCAGCCACCAGGTTCCAGATGTTAACAGGATGCCAACCAGACTACTCTGGACAGACAACCCCACCAATGTGTCCTGGAGCTCTGCTTCCCCAGAGCCCCACCCTACTAGGTAGAGAGAGAGGCAGGCTGGGAGTATGGATCGACCTGTCAATGCCCATGCTCAGCGGGGAAGCAATTACAGAAGCCAGACCTTCCACCTTCTGCATCCCACAATGACCTTGGGTCCATACTCGCAGAGGGATAAAGAATAGGAAAGCTATCAGGGGAGGGGTTGGGATACAGAGTTCTGGTGGTGGAAATTGTGTGGAGTTATACCCCTCTTATCCTATGGTTTTGTCAATGTTTCCTTTTTATAAATAAATAAATTTTTAAAAAAGGAAATGGAACATAACTTCATGACAGAAAAACACACATATCCAAAGTTCTAAATATCCTAGATCTATATACTTTGTTGCAGAAGTTTTCTGATCCCAGATTTCCTGACATTTGTTGTTAGCAGAAATTCCATTGAATTTAGGCTTCATGTGTATAAAATGTACAGTTTTGTAAGTAAGGCTCAGGCATTCTTTTTTTTTTTTTGGCACAACTCCCTCACCCTTAAGGCAGAAGTATGTAGAGTGTCAGAGTAACAATGGCATTCCACAGGCCTTGAAGTTATGCAAAATGCTTATCTGTAACTCCAACTTGAATACTTCTTGAGGCATTACAAAATTGTACCTAATGACATTCAGACAAAGACTATTGTAATCAAGGTTTAAGGCATTCTTCATGCCTTCCATACCTTGAAAGTAACTTGTGCATTGACAATTGTTCCTATTGTGTTTTACCTAAAAGTATTTGTAGATCTTCCTGTTATTTTTGATGTGTTCATCAATAAATGCTCTGCCTTGAGTCCACATCACTGACACACTAACATTCTCCCAAATCAGATGTGTCTAGGTGCTATCCCTCCAATCTATCTCTCTCTCTCTCACACACACACACAAACACACACACAAAAGCAATCATAAACATTCAACATTTTTTAAAGGTTGGAAGCAAGGGAGACAGTATAATGGTAATGTAAACAACTTTCATGCCTGAGGCTCTGAGCTCCCAGGTTCAAACCCCAGTACCACCATATGCCCACGCTGAGCAGTGCTCTGGTAAACAATTACTAGAGAGTTTATTGGGTCAAAAGGATAAAGATAAAAAATTCTTTATGACAATTGCAAAGATAAAGATATAATAAATTATATACTCCTACCTTGCAGCCCAAGGTCCTCTTTCACATTGAAGATAGAGCAGTACTGCCTTCCAGCATCTCAGAGTTGCTAAGTGTTGACTGCTAAGTTGTTTAAGCACATTATTATACCTTGAGTTTTCTTGGCGTGCTTTTCGATTAAATGGCACCACAAAAAACTCCTGAAAGTAAATTTTTTAAAAAAGCAATGAAGAACAGCACTGAATTTTGCATTTACAGGTATATTTAAATTTTAACTCCATAGTTAAAAAAATAATCCAGTCCAATAAAATCATATAAGAAAGAAAAAAAAAAGGAGAAGAAAAGAAAGGGGAAATGAAAAAGGAAAGGAAAAGAAGGTTCTTCCTCTTTCTCCAATGCTGCTGTTTATCTCTACTGCATACATGTGTGCTCACTGTCACCCACTGTTTCCACTCATGACCACAGAATGTGAGCTCAGATCTACAGGGATGCAGAAGTCACAAAGGGTTCTAAGCTGAATATGGGCCCTAGATCACATCAAATCAATGGGGTTTACAGTCAATATTTACACCCTTTTTCCGTATTTGGGAGCTACTCTGTTCTCTGATCCAGCTTTCTGGTCCTTTTTCCAGCCATGACATCATCTCCCCAGACAATAGTTTGGATCTACCTGCATATCAGATGTCAGGCTTAAAAACAACAAACAAACAAACAAACAAACAAAAAAACTAGTATAGTCATGGGCCCTTTGGAATGTAACTAAAATAGGCCTAGTAACTATCTACAAAACGGAGACCCCTAACTCTTCATCTGCACTATTCTATCCTTTAGGTTCATGATTAGTCAACAATTTGTTTGGCTTTTTATGTTAACTCTTGTTTCAGCCACCAACTTCCAGATGCTACCATGATACCAAATAGACTTCCTAGGGCAGACAACCCCACCAATGTGTCCTGGAGCCCTACTTCCCCAGAAGCCCACCCCACTAGGGAACGAGAGAGGCAGACTAGGAGTATGGATCGACCTGCCAATGCCCATGTGCAGCAGGGAAGCAATTACAGAAGCCAGACCTTCCACCTTCTGCACCCCATAATGACCCTGGGTCCATACTCCCAGAGGGATAAAGAGTAGGAAAGTTATCAGGGGAGGGGATAGGATACAGAGTCCTGGTGGTGGAAACTGTGTGGAGCTGTACCCCTCTTATCCTATGGTTTCTGTCAGTGTTTGCTTTTTATAAATAGAAATTAAAAAAGAAGAAAAAAAAAAGAAATTTCAAAACCTAGATATTAAAAGCACTTAAAGTCCTTACCTGAAACTTGAGCTTGCTTTCTCCTCCTTCTCGGTCTCGCTTATGCATGTCCACCATCAGGGCTTCGTAACAATCTTTCCAATAAAGCGCCATGCTCTCCTGACCATTGTAAAATGTGTGGTTCTCATACTGCTTCATGTAAGGTATGATCTAAAAGTGTTATGTGTTAAATTGAATAGACATTTTAATAAAGTTGGTATTTCAGTAGAAACATCTCACCTATGAAAGAGAACACTTACATATTTTTCAATGAAAACTTGCCACTCATTTGAACTGCAATATTCTTGAAAATCTTCAAAAAATGAGGAGCTCCCATTGGTAAAAGGTAAAGATGGCAGATGCAAATTCATAAAGAGAAGCTCGTAGATTTTGGAAACCAGGGTACGGACAAGAGGAATCAGAAACGAGTAGATTTCAGTCTGTTCCTTGATTGACTGACTTAGAACACACTCCAGCTTCCCCAAGATGTAACAGGCCTCTTCCTGACTTTCAATCACTTTGGTCTGAAGAAGAGTATTCAGCTTAGCTGATGCCATTGCACAAATCTGAGAGAAAACAGATGAGAAGGAACTTCCATTATCTATATTCCACATGCCAGAGCATGTATTGCTTTATAGCATGACTTCTTTACTAGGATGACCTTATGAAATTTTAAACTTTCCATGCTTTCATCAGCATTAGCAAGCTGAGTATATTGGAAGCTACGCCCATTCCAATCTCCTTGCCTATGTACTTAATTCCCATATTAAAAGAAAGCAAAAACGGCCTGGTGATTAACTATATAATACATGTCATGACCAATTCAATCCTGGTTTTCACCAGTTTCCAATGTGATCAGAAAGATAACTGGTCTAAAATTCACATGGAACTTTTCCAACCTTAAATAACTTAAAGTAGAAATAAAAAACATCCCTGCGATCCACTATCTTATCCTTATTTTGGAAAACCTAGCACATTACTAACATTTGATAATGTTCTTTTTTTCTGTTTGTTTGTTGCCTCCAGGGTTATTGCTGGGGATTGTGCCTACACTATGAATCCACTGCTCCTGGAGGCTATTTCTTCCTTTTGTTGCCCTTGTTGTTTATCATTGTTGTTGTTGTTATTGTTATTGATGTCATTGTTGTTGGATAGGACAGAGAGAAATCGAAAGAGAAGAGAAAGACAGAGAGGGGGAGAGAAAGACAAGACACCTGCAGACCTGCTTCACTGCTTGTGAGTGACCTCCCTTCCCCCCCACCCCCGCAGGTTGGGAGTCAGGGGCTCAAACCGGGATCCTTGTGCAGGTCCTTGTGCTTCTAGCCATGTGCACTTAACCCACTGCACCACATCTTGGTCCCCATTTTTGTTTTTTTTAATCACCACCAGGGTTATCTCTAGGGCTCAGTGTTGGCACTACAAACCCATTGCTCCCTGCAGCCATCATTCCTTTTTTTTTTTTTCTTTTTGTTCTTTCTTTCTGTCATACTTGATAGGAAAGAGAGAAACTGATAAGGGAGGGCAGGAGAGAGAAAGACAGACACGTGCAGAGCTGTTTCACTGCTTGTGAAGTGTCCCCCCTGCAGGTGGGGAGCCAGGGTTCAAAACCAGGTCCTTGTGCATGGTGATGTGTGTAAATGGGTGTGCCACTTCCCTGCCCCTGGCAAGTATAGCATGTGTTGAATGAGTGAAAAATATGACTAAGAATATAAAATTAGGGCGGGGGTAAATAGCATAGTGGTTATGCAAAGAGACTGCCATGCCTGAGGCTCCGAAGTCCCAGGTTCAATCCCCCATACCACCATAAGCCAGAGCTGAGCAGTGCTCTGGTGTTTCTCTATATCTCTCCCTCTCTCTCTCTCTCTCTCTCTCTCTCTCTCAAAAAAAAAAAAAAAAATAGACTATAAAATTATAGATTAGTGTAAAATAGAAAAACTTTCTGAAAATAACTAAAAACTGATTAAAAAAAAACTCTAAACAGAACATGCAGGCTACAGTTACAAGTAACATGAAACACAGGTGATATGAGTATAATGCCTTCTAATGTAAGTTACGAATATAACTTTTTTCAATATTTATTTATTCCCTTTTGTTTCCCTTGTTGTTTTATTGTTGTGGTTATTGTTGATGTCGTTGTTGGATAGGACAGAGAGAAATGGAGACAGGAGGGGAAGACAGAGAGTGGGAGAGAAAGACAGACACCTGTAGACCTACTTCACTGCCTGTGAAGCAACTCCCCTGCAGGTGGGGAGCTGGAGGCTCGAACCAGGATCCTTACACTGGTGCTTGCACTTTGTACCACCTGCACTTAACTTGCTGTGCTACCACCCAACTCCAACAAATATAACTTTTACGCCATGTGCGCTTAACCTGCTGCAGTACCTCCAGGACTCTGTATATAACTTTTAAAAAGGAATTACATCAAACTAGGTCATAAATGTTAGAAAAAAATAACCAATTACTTGCCTTTCAAGTTTCTTAAAAGATATTTCTTTTTTAAATTTTTTTTATATTTATCTATTTATTTTCCTTTTGTTGCCCTTGTTTTTTATTATTGTTATAGTTACTAATGTCATCATTGTTACATAGGACAGAGAGAAATGGAGAGAGGAGGGGAAGACAGAGAGAGGGAGAGAAAGACACCTGCAGACCTGCTTCACCCCCTGTGAAGAGACTCCCCTGCAGGTGGGGAGCCGGGGGCTCGAACCGGGATCCTTAAACAGGCCCTTGGGTTTCCAGCCACGTGTGCTTAACCCACTGTGCTACTGCCTGACTCCCTGCCTTTCAAGTTTCTTTCTGATCTCACAAGAAGTCAGGCTGCAATTATGTAATTTCTGAACTATAGAAAATTAAAATATTGGGATTACAACCACTCAGATGTCACACAAATAAATTTTATGTTGCACTCCAGTACAGGAAGTAATGTAAGATAATTGACAAACCTGCAAATTACCCCTTTCAATGAATCCTAGGAGCAACTGGATTTGAATCTGCGAGAGCTTTATCCATTGTGGACTTTCAGAATACCAAACTGAGAGGCCATCAAAGAGAAGAATCATATCCTCTAAAAGCTATCAAAAGGAAAAATTGAGAAGTAAAATCACAGTTGTTTAATCTACTGATTTTTTTCCAGACATTAAAAGAAATCAGAAATATTTTAGAACTAGTTCACTGTTAAATTGGTAATAGCCAAAAGAAGATCTCACTTACTAACAGGACTTAATAAAGTAGGGACAGGGAGAAAGAGCACAAAGTGAAGCATGGACTGAACATGGTGTATTGCACCAAAGCAAAGGACTCTGGGGAGAGGGAAGGAGGGAGGATGGGAAGAAAATTTGGGGGGCCTATTACATAATGAAATTGTATGCAGAAGTCGGTGACTGCACTATAAAGCATTAACCCCCTAAATAAAAATAAAAATAATTATTTGAGCAGTAGCTACCCAAACCTGTGACTATCATATCTTACTTATGTTGAATGCATCTGAGTAAATACTGATGTTCTGAAAAGAGGGGGTACAAGATTATTTTTAATAAATTCCTTGACAACAAAGAAGAAAATTCCAAGAAATAGTACTGCACCTTCTCAGTCCACATGCTTGAATTAATAAGTCCTTCCGACTGCAGAAAGTCCTGTATAATCAGCATGAGTCTGAAGGCGTTTTCAGCAGTTACTGGATTTGTTTTTGCTTCTCTGTTTTCCATAACTGCCCACTCTAACATCTTCTGAAGCAAACTAAGTATAAAACAAAGTCCTCTTAAAATCGTTTCATTTATTGCCAGGGTTTTCACTGGCGCTTACTGCATATACAACAAATCCATCACTTCAGAAGGTCAATTTTTCTTTTCTTTAAATTTTATTTTATTTACTTTACACAGAGCAAAGAGAAATTCAGAAGGAGAAGAAGACAGAAAGGGAGAGAGACATCTGCAGACCTTGCTTGGACACTGCTGAAGAGTGCCCTCCGCTGAGGTTGTGTCTAATGTGCCTGAGCCTCTATGTCCAGTGTGCTCTGAGTCTGTGACCAATGTGCTCTGTGTCTTGTGTGCTCTGAGCCTATAGGTCCAGTGTGCCTGAGCATGTGTCCTGTGTACCTGAACCCAGATCCTCACACATGGTAATGTTTGAATCCAATTTGGAGTACCACCGCCTGGTCTCCACCTAAAATCATTTTAAATTTATAAAAATAGTAGGACAAATAATAATAATAATAATAGGGCTGGGTGGTGATACACCCAGTTAAGCACAGGTGTTACCACGTGCACAACTTGGGTTTAAGCCCCTCCCCCACACCTGTAGCCGGGAAAGTAGGTCTGCAAGTGTCTTTCTCTCTCCCTCATCCCTCTCAATTTGTCTCTGTCCTATCCAATTAAAAAAAAAAAAAAATCCACTAAGAGTGGACCCATAGTGCCGGCACCAAGCCCCAGCGATAACTGACTGCAGAAAAGAAAGGAAGGAAGAAAGAAAGGAGCATATAACACTATTAATAAACAGGATAGTATCTTTAAAAATATACTCTCCAAAGATATATTATCACTGGTCAGAAAACACTGTAAATGGAATTAAACAGTAATGAAGCAATTTTAAAATCATTTATTATTAATGAATAATGTGCATTTCTCAATAAATCATTATTAATCCATAAATACCATAAATAAGTACCTCTTATTAATAAATAACTGAAGCAGTGTTCAGCTCTGGCTTATGGCTATTCCAAGGACTGAACCTGGGAGCCTGAGCCATAAAAGTATTTTACAAAACCATTATGCTACCTCTCTTGCCCAGTGACATACCTCTTAAATCTTTGAATTACCTATTTGTATTTACTATACCTAGTACTAAAATACTAAAAGGGTAAGTAATATTTACTTGTCTTATCTGAAAATAAAAATCTATGGAAATAATTCATATTATAGAAATATTTAAAAGTATTTTTAACACTGAAAACTACAGGAGTTTGGCAACAAAACCTTATTATGCTTTGTATGGAATTAAATTTCATGAAAATGTTCCCCCGAAACATTCACATTTGGAAAAGACTGTAGAAAACAACATACCAAGTGCTCACTAATTGCAAAAACCAACTTAAAACAAGGAACAAGTAACCATTTCAAATCAACTCAATATAAGATTTAAGCCTCACAGTGGAATTAGTTGTCTCTAGATTCTAATAGTATCATAAAAGATAGAAATGAGGCTAAGGGGAGTCGAGAAGCAGCGCAGCGGATTAAACACACATGGCGCAAAGCCAAGGACCAGTGTAAGAATCCTGGTTCGAGCCCCCGGCTCCCCACTTGCAGGGGAGTCACTTCACAAGCGGTGAAGCAGGTCTGCAGGTGTCTATCTTTCTCTCCTCCTCTCTGTCTTCCCCTCCTCTCTCCATTTCCCTCTGTCATATCCAACAATGATGACATCAATAATAATAACAACTACAACAATAAAATAACAAGGGCAACAAAAGGGAGTAAATAAATATATTTTTTAAGAAGTCCAAAATTTCTTAAAAAAAAAAAAAAAAGAAATGAGGCTAAGTATAAAGTTTCTTTTTTCTCTATACTAACTGAAAACATGTCAAATAGTGAATTTTCTTTTGACCCCTACCCACTCCAAAAAAGTGAGAGGAAGTCACAAAAGGAATGCTCACTTCAGTTTAATTTCATCTGATGGTCGAAGAAGCTCACTGGATATCCCTGGTTTAGTTAGTGCTGAAAATACTTGTCCCCGTTCAATCCAAGTCTCCTCATCAGATTTTTCTAGGCCCTTACACATTACATAATTCAAAATGCTTGTTAACAATTGAAGGAGTTCCTCTTCACATTTCTACGGAAATGACAAAGCAGTATTAAATTAGTAGACAGAAGAACCATCACATATACTGATAAAAACCATTTAACATATTTTTCAAATGTCTTGATGAAGCTGTAACTAAATGATGGCCCGAAAGCTGAAAAGATGAATAGGTGGCAACCTTTGTTCTTAAGACACTCAAAATATAGTCCCGTTTTAGCTTTTAGAATTTATAGTCATAAGGTTAGGATATGCATATATGAAACTTTCAATAATTACTTTTATTTCTAAGAATTAGAAGTCTATAGTAGATACAGGATAATAAGGACGCTTATTTACCTCTTGGCTTTCAAGTAAAAAGAAGTCATCACTCAAGTCCATTTCACTTGTGATGCTGCTTTCTTTGTCAGACGGCACAGAAAATGGTTTAGTTGACTCTATTGGGGATGGTGTACTTGGTAGGCTGTCTGGTATTTGACTTCCACTATCGCTTATTTCACAGGAGTCAACTCCACTGAGATCTAAACTCAAATGTGAATGGTTATTAGGCCAGAATTCTTCTTGATTCTCTGATTTGAAGGACAATTCTCCCACAGAGCTATCTTCTTGAAATAATGGTATGTTCGAGTCAAGAGATTGTCTGTCTTCCAAACTCCATTGATCTGAAGACACATGGGCTGAGGCAAAGGAGCTTTTTTCCTCATCTGTCTTTTCATCAAAGTTTCTCTTAATATCTTCATTTGGCACATCTTTATCATTGTCTTTCACTAAGATGGTTCTACTGTGTTTGTGAAGAGTATTTCCATTTTCAAAATTTGCTTTTAAGAAAAGCCTAACTAGGGTGTCTTGCCAGCCCACTTGTTGAGCTATTTGGTGTGCTGCATCTTGCTGGGACTGTAAAATGTGTAAAATCTGCAGAGATTAAGAATACAAAATTTGTCAAAAAAGTACATAGTACTTTACATAAAACAATTTACTTTCGTTTACTAAACAGATAATCTGGTTACCATCCCCAAGGACTTGGGCTTGAACCCCCACTCTCCATCTACAGGGGGGAAGTTTCATGAGCAGTGAAACAAGGACTGCAGGTGTCTCTCGGTCTCTCTCCCTATCTGCCCATTCCATATCAGTTTCTCTCTGTCCTACTGAATAAAGAAAGGGGAAAAAAGAGAGAAGGAGAGAGTGAGAAAGAGGGAGAGAGAGAGAGAGAAATGACCACCAGAAGCAATGGATTCATTGTGTAGGCACTAAGCCCCAGCAATAATCCTGGAGGCAAATTAATTAGTTAATTTAATTTAATTAAAGATAATGTGGGGTTACACACTTTAAAAAGAGCATGTTCTAAGGGCCTGGTGGTGGGGGGTCACCTGGTTTAGCACACGAGCTCCTGGTCCCCATCTGCAGGGGAAAAGCTTTGCAAATGGTGAAGCAGTGCTGCAGGTGTCTCTCTGTTTCTCTTCCTCTCTATCTTCCCCTCCCCTCTCAATTTCTGACTCTCTATCCAGCAAATGAAGACAAAAAAAAAAATTTTAAGTATGTTCTTAACTGAATTATGAACTATCTGAAGAGAAATACTGTGTTTAATCCACATACTAGTCACTGTGCAGAGCAGGAGTATATTAAAATATTTACTGAAAGGGAAAAAAGATATCAATTACATGATTGCAAATAACTCACTTATGTCACTAATTTAATTTCGTCAGAGAAAAAAATTAATTAATTGCAGTAAGACCAAGGATGAGGGGCCAAGGGCTGGGAGAGAAAGAGAGAGAGAGAGAGAGAACATGAGAGCACACTCAGTGGGTGTTGGGGACCCTATACACAATGGTGGAGGAGTGGTGTGCTGACATTTTTTTTTCCCTCCAGGGTTATTGCTGGGCTCAGTGCCTGCACCATGAATCCACCGCTCCTGGAGGCCAATTTTTCCCCCTTTTGTTGCCCATGTTGTTGTAGCCTCGTTGTGGTTATTATTATTACCATTGTTGATGTTGTTCGTTGTTGAATAGGACAGGGAGAAATGGAGAGAGGAGGGGAAGACAGAGAGGGGGAGAGAAAGATAGACACCTGCAGACCTGCTTCACCGTCTGTGAAGCGACTCCCCTGCAGGTGGGGAGCCGGGGGCTCGAACCGGGATCCTTACTGGTCCTTGCACTTTGCACCACGTGCGCTTAACCCACTGCGCCACCGCCCAACCCCCGTGTGCTGACATTTTATCACAGAAGGATGAGAAATTATACCCATGTGATAACTATCTTGCAAATTACTTCTCTAAAAAAAAAACAAAACAAAAAAACCCAGTCACAATCATTGAAGGTCCCTGGCAAACTATTCAGATAATAAAAAAATTTATTTTGAAAAGGAAAACTAGAACCTAAGGTTGCATATGTTGCTGTCTTGTGATTATAGCTGAATACCATCAATGAATCTAAAGGGAGAACCAGTGTCCTCTGGTGGAGGAAAATGACATGTTGATGGAGGACATGACTGCTGACACAGATCATGGGAAGGTACAAACTGTGTACACATATGACAGCAGCCTCAGAGCCTCAAGCCCAGAAGCCTTTTGCATAACCACTATGTGATCTCCCTGGCCCCAAATTATATATTGTACTAGAAACCATTAAACTGCCCAGTAAAAAATAAAGAAGATGTTACATCTTGTAAAAAATACTCAACGTTATTTATAACTACTATTTTAAAACTGTATCTTTAAAGTTTACTAAGTGGGCAGAGGAGATAGCATAATAGTTATGCAAAGGGACTCTCATGCCTGAGACTCCAAAGTCCCAGGTTTCAATCACCATCAACCAGAGCTGAGCAATGCTCTGGTAAAATATATAAATATTTAAATATATATATATATAAATATTTAAAAATAAATAGAATCTTACTAACCTTTCTGCAAATGGCCACTCTGATGTTTATATGTGTTCTGTGAGAGATATATACCACAGCTAACAGATCTTTGAAATTAATAGTAGGATCTGTGGTGGGAAGAAACAAAATATTAAAATTAAATTCCAGAGGTAAACAAAGAAAAGAATAGTAGGTAACAGTTAAGTAAATGCTAGAATAACTGTTTCATTTTCATTTGTCAAATGAGACAAAGCACTGTGTAAGCATGAGGTGAAAAACATGATGATAAGCTAGACATACACCTGAAATGGTCTCCACAGTAGCTTTATTCATCACTCACATTTTGTGTGTATTAAAAACTTGAAAGATCTGCTTTTAAAAACTTTCATACAAACTTGAACTGGGTGTGGTATATTGCACCAACCCAAAGGACCCTGGGGAAGGAGGGGGAAAGAGGGTTTAAAGAAGGTGTGGGAGCCCTTGTGCATAATTGTGGAAAAAGACCTAATGGGGGGGGAAGCTAGAGTCTTCTGCAAGCACCTATCACAGAGAGATGAAAAATTATAACCACTTCCACACCTATAGACATATAATCTTTGATATGGGGGCCCAAAGTATTAAATGGAGGAAGGAGGCTCTCTTCAATAAATGGTACTGGGAAAACTGGGTTGAAACATGCAGAAGAATGAAATTGAACCACTTTATCTCACCAGAAACAAAAATCAACTCCAAATGGATCAAAGACCTGGATATTAGACCAGAAACTATCAAATACTTAGAGGAAAACATTGGTGGGACACTTTCCCACCTAAACCTCAAGGACATCTTTGATGGGGGACGGGATATGGAATTCTGGTGGCGGGAATTGTGTGGAACTGTACCCCTCTTAGCCTATGGTTTAGTCAATGTTTCCTTTTTATAAGTAAAAAGTAAAAAATAATTTTAAAAATCCCTGTTAAGATTAAAAAAAGAAAAATTATAGTCATGTGTCTACAACTGTACTGTAAACCATTAACTCTTGCCAATACAATTATTAAAGACAATAAATAAAATATTAAAATAAAAAGAAATGAAGTACAGAATGCTTCAGGGAGCCCTAAGTAATTGTTCTTTTATTTGATTACATGAAAATACTGTTCATACTTCTTAGCTTTTATACCATTATTTACATTTTTGTGTAACATCTTGTCAATAATATAGCAAATTGAGTCAAGACAAATTACTCCCTTAACCTCATGCCCTGTGCCACACACAGACACACACACTTTAAACTTTCAAGGTTATCATTGGGGTTCCGTGCCTACACACAATTCCACTACTCCTAGTGTTTTTTTTTGTTGTTGTTGTTGTTATTGTTTTCTTTTCTTAAAGATAGAAGATGTGACTGGAAAGGGGGAGAAATGTGAAGAGAGGAGGAGAGATACCGTAACATAGCTCTACCACTCCACAGGACTTGGGGAAGAAGGAGAAATTTTTCAGGAAAATAAACCAAAAAACAACGAAGCAACTGGCATGAAAAACATTCCTTCAATTTATCAGTATCATCAGCCTTTGTCCTACCTGTATTTAGGATCTGATTTATGAGGTTTTTTATAAGAGAAATATTAATAGGTGCTTCATTAAGAAGTAGTCCCAGTCCTGAGTAACCAACTTCTCTGAGTCGAATACGCTGCTTGCTTCTTTCATAAACATTAGTGCATTTCAACATTTGTTCCAAGACCTGGTTATAACAGTAACACACTTTTCTCAATAAAGAGTATAATTTTGTTAATTTGAAATTAAATAATATGCTACTGTACTGTTTTTTGGGAGCATCATTATATTCCTTAAGTAAACAAAAGCCCCTATACTAGTAGAGGTGTCCAAATCATATTATGACTTAAAAAAGTGGATTTAAGAATACACTGGACTAAGACACATATGCATTTGAATAATTACTATGTTTAAAACCCATGATAACATATATTTCTTGGAAAACAGAAGAAATTATTTACTATTTTATTGGTTAAGGATTGTGTGAAAATAAACACAGTAGCTTGCAAGAGACACAAAAATGTGTTATAAACTGAAAGATATATCTAGATATAGTAGTCTAAGTAACAGTTAAAATAAGGTATGATTATATGAAGAAACCTATGCATCTGGCTAAATTAGTAAGCTCATACTTACTGGTGTGAGATCATATTTTTTAAATTGAAATACTGAAACCTTTTATGAGAAGGATTATCTTGGAAGAATAATCTCATAAGGAATCCCTACCCTGACATTTTTGGACAAAGCATTTATTTTCTAGTAAATAATCCTGATGTGAGCAGAAGTTGTAAAGGGTAGCCTTAACAGAGACTATATCAGATGATTATTTTACTGTATCTTTTTTTCCTCCCAAATTTAGGAATTCCATATATAAGCAACCCAAATATGACCCCATAGAAGCAATAATGTAAGAGGAAATAACTGTGTTTGTGGACATTAAAGGGAGATGACAAATTGTACCCATGTGTCAACAACTATACTGTGATTCATTAATACACCAACAACATTAAAAAAATAAAAGAGGAAATAAGTGTCATAAGACAAGTAATTATGATCAAAATAACAAATCATGAAGGAGGACTGTATCTGACAGTAGAAACATGACTGACTCCTCTGGTTTCAGTTAACAAAAAAGGTGAATTAGAAGGTTTCCACCGAAACTCAAAGTTTTGAATATTTTAGATAACTAAATGAAAATAAATCTGTATCTTTTGACAACACACTAATTTTCATTGTGGTTTCATTGTTTTCATCTGTAAAAAGGAGCTAATGATACCCAACTCATTGAGTTTTACAAGGACTAAGTAAGCTAATAAATGAAAAGTGTTCAGTGTCTGACACTGAGTATCACACAAGGCTAGTTATGAACTGCTTAAACGTCTAATTTGCCACACAGACCCACCATCAGTTACAAGAAAACGAAAGGTTCTATATTGAGGAGCATCTAACAAGGAAGATTTTCTGTTGAGATGACTGATCATATAATTTGTGCCAAAACAAATGGAACAAGTTAAACAGCAGTAGGCATGGAAAAATAATTTACTTGCACAAAACAGATCGGCTGCAAATAAATTAAGGCACCTATAATATCCCCAAAATAAAGATGATTAAGAAATGTGTGTACCTTAAAAATGATTTCTCTTAGTCTGTCAGTATACTTCTGATTTAAGAGCAAGGCATAAAGTATGTCGGCATTTCCTGGTTCAAATAGCAGTAAGAAAAGCTGACCTCTAGTTGGGCTGGTATGTAGGAGACTGAAGAGTACATCCAAAATGCCAAAGAGCTTTAAAAAGTCAACACAAAACAACCACATTCATTTCGGAAGCATATTATACATCACTATAAGTCATAAAGTTCTTTAAGTCATAATTTGCCCTAGTGTTCTAGCATAAATGGGACGCATGGTGTTTTCTGAGCCAGTTCAGCAAACCTTTATGCTTTTGGCTTCCTTCATTTCCTCTTATGTAGCCTCTCTACCCATATTTAACACTGCACCAGTCCTACCCAGCACTGTCCATAAGAAAATTCATCTCTTCCATAAAAATGCTCCTGGGATCATCAACTTACCTAGGAAAAGCTCAGAATATTTTCACATTTCTGATAAGTTTCAGATATCAAGTATGGTTTCAGGAACCATACTTTGAAAATCAGTGTCTTTTTCCCCCCCAGTAGGGCTTTGTATACTTTCATGATTCTACTACTCCCAGTGGGTTTTTTTTTTCTTTTAATAGTAGAGAGAAAGGGGGAGATAGAGAAAAAGAGTAAGAGAGAAGGAAAGATACCAAAGCACTGATATGTGCTGAAGCTTCTCCTATGCATGTGGTATAAAGTGTCTCCACTTTCTGCTAGAAAAGTCTCTCTTTCTGAGGCATAACTGAAAAGTGCATTAAAAAGTATTTAAAGGGAGTCCGGTGGTAGCGCAGTGGGTTAAGCGCACATGGCGCAGGACACAAAGCGCAAGGACTGGCGGAAGGATCCCAGTTCCATCCCCCCCCCACCTGCAGGGGGGTCACTTCACAGGCAGTGAATCAGATCTGCAGGTGTTTGTATTTCTCTCCACCTCTCTGTCTTCCCCTCCTGTCTCCATTTTTCTCTGTCCTATCCAACAATCATGACATCGAGAACAACAATAATAACTACAATAAAAAAACAAGGGCAACAAAAGGGAATAAATAATTTTTTTTTCCTCCAGGGTTATTGCTGGGCTCGGTGCCTGCACCATGAATCCACCGCTACTGGGAGCCATTTTTTCCCCCTTTTGTTGCCCTTGTTGTTGTAGCCTCGTTGTGGTTATTATTATTGCCATTGTTGATGTTGTTCGTTGTTGGATAGGACAGAGAGAAATGGAGAGAGGAGTGGAAGACAGAGAGGGGAGAGAAAGATAGACACCTGCAGACCTGCTTCACCACCTGTGAAGCGACTCCCCTGCAGGTGGGGAGCCGGGGCTTGAACCGGGATCCTTATGCCGGTCCTTGAGCTTTGCGCCACATGCGTTTAACCCACTGCGCCACCGCCCGACCCCCAGGAATAAATAAAATTTAAAAAAAGTATTTAAAAAGAGAAACACATTCACACAAAATATAAACACTATCATTATGTTTTAGGGCTAGAGAGATAACATAATGGTACTGCAAATTGACTGTCATGTCTGAGGTACCAAAGGTTCCAGGTTTAGTCCCCTAGCACCTCCACAGTTCATAGCTGAGCAGTGCTATGGTGGAAAAAAAAAAGTTAACTATGTTTTATGAATCTATAACTCAGTAACTCTGATGACAGATGAATATATAACTATGTGATGGGGGGGCTTTAGAACTGCTAGACAAACTAATTATTTACACATTATTTTCTAACTAATTTAAAAATTATTATAACTTATTTTTTTGTTTGCAGGGTTATCACTGGGACCTGGTGCCTACACTATGAACCCACTGCTCCTTGCAGCCAATTTCTCTATTCTTTTTTTCCCCCTATTTTATTTGATAGGATAGAGAGAAACTGAGAAAGGAGGAAGAGATAGACTGGGAGAGAGAAAGACACCTGCAGACCTGCTTTGCTGCTTGTGAAGCATCCCCGCTGCAGGTGGGGAACAGGATGGGAAGGAACCCTTGCTCACAGTATTATGTGCATTTAACTGGGTGTGCCACCACCAGGCCCCCAATAAATATTATTATATTATCATCTGTTTTATAAAATTTTTGGTTAGGAGATAAAAAATTACTTTTTTCACTGCATAACACTGTATATGAGTAAAATATTTTCAGTTTTATAGCACCTTAAATATTAAAAAGAAAAAGACAAAATTTCATTTGGGTATAATACCTGTTCTTCTTCACTGCTAGCAGCTACATAACCCATAATACTTTGAATCTCTTCATGAGTTCCACCTTTGCATAGAAAATATTTAATCAGTCCATACAAAGAAGTCCTTATTGTTCGAATATCATCTAGAGACAACTCAGTATATTTACAGCCACTCCTGAAAGACAAAGTAAAAGTGCAAGAACTGAAATATCACATTTTATATGAAGGACTTTACACAGAAGCATGCATGTTTTTAAAACGATGTTCCACGCAATCATTAGAACTAATGATATTTGGGGGCCAGGCAGTGGCACACCCACTTGAGCATACATGTTACCAAATGCAAAGACCCAGGTTCAAACTCCTGGTCGTCCCACCTAAAGGGAGGAAGCTTCACAAGTGGTGAAGCAAGTTTTGCAGATGTCACACTTTCTCTCTCCCTATTTCCCTCTCCCCTCTCAATTTCTTTGTCCTATCAAATCAAGGGGGTGGGGAGAGAAAAAGGAAAAAAAAAAGTTCTCCAGGAGTGGTGGATTCATTGTTCAGGCACTGAGAGCCAGCAAACCCTGTTGGATACATATATGTAAATGATATTTTGACTTTTCTTTTTATGGAAAAAAATTCAAGTTGAAGTTTCAAAAAAATCTAAATTACTCTAACAATTTGCACTATTCAGGCCTTATAATGAGGCATACACAGCTCTAAGTGCCCTTTCACATTACTAATTAATTTAATTTAAATTCTCAAACCAACCAAATGATATCACAGTTTTATCATCTCCTTTCAGACCTGAGAACACAGGCACAGAAAAACTGAAAAATCTGCCTGCAGCTAGACAATTAATGAAATACAAGATATGAGGGGCCAGGTGGTGACGCACCGGGTTAAGCACACACATTATAGTAAGTAAAGATGTAAGTTCAAGCCCCTAGCCTACCCCTGCAGAGGGAAAACTTCACAAGTGGTGAAGCAGTGTTGCAGGTGTCTCTCTGTCTCTCTTTCTATCTTCTCCTTCCTGCTCAATTTCTGTGTCTCTATCCAATAATAAATAAGTAAATTTAAAATACAAGAGATGTGACTCATTGTTCACCATTTTAAACTCCACATTGTCCTGTCCCTCTGACATTAAAAGATACCAGAATTACTAAAAAATAAATAGTCTACAGGCTTAATCAAATGAGACAGAAACATTATGACATTAAGAAGGATCAAGGGCATCATACCCATAGTAAATCCTAAGTGTATCGAGGAGAAACTGCACACCATACTTCTTGCGAAAAACTCTTCTGCTGTCTTTGATAATGGTGGAAAGATACTGTATATGACCTAAAAGAGGAAGTTCATTCTTAAATTATATACCTAAAATAGAGCCAGGTATGTAGTTAATCAAAAAAATATAAAATTTTATCTAATAGCCTGCTCTTACCAATTCGAAAGGGAAAATCACCACGATTCCAAATACGGAAGTCAAAAAGCAAATACTGATACATTTGTTGAAGAAGCTGTGAATTTTTCTCTAATGAGACTTGCTCAATTAGTAATTGAATTGCCATCAATACATTAACATCCATCAAGATACTTGGCACCTGAAATCCAAGTATTATACAAGAGGTTTCTGTACAGTTCAGGCTAAGTAGTTGTCACTAAACAATATTATTTCACATGATTGGATAAGAACATATATAAATGATTAAATTAACTATAAACATAAGTAAGTAAATATACTCCAGGCCTATAAATTAAATGTAAAAATCTTAAGAAAAGCACAAACAACTGAAATAGTCTTTTTGGATATTAACATTGGGACATACATTCCTAATGTCACATACCTAAAATAGAATTTTGAATTTATCAAATATCCCAAATACCAAAGCTGGGGGGCTGGTGGTAGTGCAGCAGATTAAATGCATAAGGCGCAAAGCACAACAACTGGCTTAAGGATCCCAGTTCGAGCCCCCGGCTCCCCTCCTGCAGTGGGATCGCTTCACAAGTGGTGAAGCAGGTCTGCAGGTGTCTATCTTTCACTCCCCCACTCTGTCTTTCTCTCTTCTATTTCTCTCTGTCTTATCCAACAACAATGACAACAACAATAATAATAACTACAGCAATGATAAACAACAAGAGCAACAAAAGGAAAAAAATAGCCTCCAAGAGCAGCAGATTCATAGTGCAGGCAAAGAGCCCCAGCAATAACCCTGGAGGCAAATAAATAAATAAATAAAATACCAACGCTAACTAAGTCATATATATCAAAGATTATATAATGTTATGTAAGAGCAATAATTGTCATACAAAGAAATTTAATACTAGTTTTCAAAAGTTGCTAATAGGGTCAGGAAAATAGCACAGAGATTTATGTACCAGATTTTCATGATCTTAGGTTCAACCCATTAATATATGTTAAGCTACAATGAGGCAACTTTCACCTCACCAATGTGTACCAAAGTCTCACCTCTCCAGAGTCCTACCCCACTAGGGAGAGGTAGAAACAGGTTGGGGTATGCATCAACCTGACTTCGTCCATATCCAACAGAGATGCAATTATGGAAACTAGACTTTCCACTTTCTGCACCCCAAAAAGAACTCTGGCCCATGCTCCCAGAGGGATAAAGAATAGGGAAGCTTCCAGTGGAGGGGAGGGGACATGGAACTCTGGTGGTGTGAACTGTGTGGTATTGTACCCCTATTATCTTACAATCTTGTTAATCATTATTAAATAACTATTAAAATTACTTAATAAAAATATACTGACTGGGGCCATGTGGTGGCACACCTGGTTGAGTGCACGTGTTACAGTGTGCAAGATCCCAAGTTCAAGCTCCTGGTCCTCACTTGCAGGGGGAAAGCTTCATGAGTGGTGAAGCAGGGCTGCAGGTGTCTTTCTGTCTCTCCCTCTCTGTCTTTCCCTCCCTCTCAATTTCTCAATTTCCCTCTCAATAAGTAAATAAAGATAATAAGAAAAATTAAAAAAAAAAAAATATATATATATATATATATATACTGACTTATCAGGATGGGAAAAAAAAGTCAACAGAAGCTTCTAATTAGAAGAATCAATGACATCAATCTTAATTAGCTCACCTTCTGAAGTAAGGCACCAAGTGTAGCAACTCCATGGGAGTGAATAAGATTGTCTTGGTTAATAGGATGTCTTTGAATAAAGTGCTTCACAATCAAGATAAATGTGGCGATTAAATTTTTTTCTAGTCTTGATTCTGTGGAATTGTGAGCATGACATTAATTAATCAATCATTTTCATAATGCATACTTTAACAACCAAGGAAATTGGATCAGAAATCTGCCTACAAAGGTCACTTATAGAATAATTAATTAATTTAAATATTTTTTATTTATTCACTTATTAGATAGAGACAGAGAAACAGAGATGGAAGGGGGAGGTTGAGAGAGAAAGAGAAAGGAGCCAGGCAGTGGTGCACCTGGTTAAGCACACACTTTACCGTGCACCAGGGCACAGGTTCATGCCCCTGGTCCCCACCTGCAGGGGGACAGCTCCACAAGTGGTGAAGCAGGGCAGCAGGGGTCTCTCTGTCTCTTTCTAGCTCTTCATTTACCCTCTCCTCTCAATTTCTCTGTCTCTTTCCAACAATAAAAATATTTAAAAGAAGAACGCAAGAAAGCAAGCACTGTATATTGTATACTTATATACACGTGCAAATATTTTCTCTACCATAAATTAAGCAATTTGATTAGACTTCCACTAAGAGTAAACACTAAAGATGAACAGCAAACCAACATCTTAAGTTTCTGTTTTTTTTAACTGAAGTATTACCAAGTATTACCAACCCTCTGACCAGTGCTTATAAGAATAGGAACAGGGAGTTGGGCGGTGGCGCAGTGGGTTAAGCGCATGTGGCACAAAGCGCAGGGACCGGCGTAAGGATCCTGGTTCGAGCCCCCGGCTCCCCACCTGCAGGGGAGTCGCTTCACGGGTGGTGAAGCAGGTCTGCAGGTGTCTATCTTTCTCTCCCCTCTCTCTCTGTCTTCCCCTCCTCTCTCCATTTCTCTCTGTCCTATCCAACAACAAAGCAACGTCAACAATGGCAATAATTACCGCAACGAGGCTGCAACAACTAGGGCAACAAAAAGGGGGAAAAATGGCCTCCAGGAGCGGTGGATTCATGGTGCAGGCACCGAGCCCAGCAATACCCCTGGAGGAAAAAAAAAAATAGGAACAGACTACCTTCGTTACAAATAATTCACTTTTTCCAAATAGTAGCAACTAATTACCATACAATGCAGTGACTGTTTTGTGCTAATTTTCTCAATACCTGATGTCTTTGCTGTCAGTACCACCCAATCTTCTTCTACAGGTGTTATCACTTCAGGAGTTGTGCTTTCATTTAATCCTTCAGGAATCTGTCTTTCTGAAATATGGCTGATTTGTTCCAATAAAGGGAAGAGCACATTTAATCCACCTATGCAGTTTATGATGTCCTGGAAAAAAAAATACTATTTTTTTTTACTTCTGTAAAACAATAGCAATTTTTCACTTTGTAACCACATAATATTTGTAAGAATACAATTTGCTAAAACCTTGGGCAATATACAGGATAACATAAACTAAAGGAGCCGTGTATAGACATCTGTTTTAAAGATTAATCTTGTGGTCCAGGAGGTGGCTCAGTGGATAAAGCATTGGACTCTCAAGCATACAGTCCTGAGCTTGATCCCCAACACATGTACCAGAGTGATATCTGGTTCATTCTCTTCCTCCTTTCTCATTAATAAATAAATAAAATATTTTTTAAAAAATTTAAAAAGGATTAGTCTCAAGGTAGACACCCATCATTAATAATAGAGACTGTCTCAGAGCAATTTTATTACACCTTTATCTTTTTTATTAAGGAATTCCAAGCTTAAACAAATCACTTTATAGTGAAATATCAATGATGTAAGAGACACAAAGTATGTTGCCTCTCATTATCATTAACTTACCTTAATGTCCCAGTTCACAACTTTGTTTCCTGTTAATCTTCCATGCAGAGAGTTAGCAGATAAATCAAGACAGATTGCATTTTTACATGCCTAAGAACAAAAGGGAAAATATGGCAACCAATTAGAAATAAAGAAAACAAAATATAATGAGTTATATATGAAATGTTTCATCATTAATTGAAAAGAAATAGAACACTAAACAGAGAAAAATATGTCAGGAAATGAGAGTAAACTGAGTGGAGGTCAGATCACAGCAGTGACCCTAGGCCTGGCTAAATAGTTGGCCATGGACTGGATCTGTAAAACAGCTCTACCAGTGCCTCCCCTAGGGCTCCCATGTGGTAGCAGAGATCAAGCTCAGTGTCCCAAGTTTGGAAAGCAGGTGTTCTGGGTGAGCTACCTTCCAGCCCACCAAATTACAATGTGTTCAGTTCCCCTCTGTCTCAACTACCCACTGAAGTGACACAAGGAGTAAAAATGAATTTTACTTCATAGAATAACTATTGGTTTGTTGGAAAAGTCATGACTTTTGTGTTGTTGTTGTTTTCAAAGGTCATTTATTTATTAAAATATTTATTTATTCCCTTTTGCCGCCTTTGTTTTATTGTTGTAGTTGTTATTGATATCGTCGTTGTTGGATATAGGACAGAGAGAAATCGAGAGAGGAGGGGAAGACAGAGGGGGAGAGAAAGACAGACTCCTGAAGACCTGCTTCACCGCCTGTGAAGCAACTCCCCTGCAGGAGGGGAGCTGGGGGAGCGAACCGGAATTCTTACAATGGTCCTTGAGCTTTGTGCCATGTGTTTTGGATGTTTTGTTTTTTTTTGGTTTTCAAAGGTCATTTATTTATATAGAGGACAAAGATCAATAAATGATCTGTTGCCTGTCTGTGGAAATCTGACAGGGCAAGGGCAAGTGAGTACAGTGGGTGTTACGACACATTCCATCCGTGCTCCAGTAATTGTTAATGGGCAATAAAACCTGTACGTGGTGTCATTTTGTGGTGATGGAATGCGGCTCCTGTTTCTAGGTGATGGATTCATCCGAACTTGTCCAAATGCCAACAGTACACATTCAAACTGATTGTTTGGTTCCTTGGTAGGAGGTCAAAAAACAGGGCAACATTAAAACCCCACCACACTGAAAGCGTGACTTTGTCAACGGCCATACGAGGCAGAACACGCCCATCTCATCTGAGAGCATAACCTTTCTCTGACGACTATCTGCTCTCAATGTCCTTGGAGGCAAATCCTCACATCAAGACCAAGACTTCTTATGGACCACATAGTGGTAAACAATCCACTTCTCAGTTGACTTCAAAAAGGAATCATTCTTCTCAAGTTCCATGCGCCATCACCGACGATTACTACATCTGCACGTCAAACACACTTGAATTCCTGAGGAAGCCACATATCAAGCTTGCTTACATATACCAGCTGCTTCAGGTGGTTGTTAGTGCTTGCTTGACCATGTTCAATGTTTCTGCAACCTCTCGTGTCTTGTAACCAGGGATCCGCTCGGTCAATGCTTTTTATTTTGTTCTCATCAACCTCACTGGGCCTCCCTGACCGAGAAGCATCAATGAGATCAAAATCACCAGCATGGCCTTTCAGGAACCATCTTTGACACTGATCTCAGAGAACACTGTCCATAAACTTTATGCAACTTTTCACAAGCTTGACAAAAATTTCTTCCCTTTGTGGAAGTAAGACAGTAAAATATGGCAAGAATGCACTTTGGACTTCCATCTTCAACTTGATATAAAATCTCCAAAATTCTGGAGTCAGGCTGTAGCGCAGCGGGTTAAACGCAGGTGGCGCAAAGCATAAGGACCGGCATAAGGATCCCGGTTCGAACCCCGGCTCCCCACCTGCAGGGGAGTCGCTTCACAGGCGGTGAAGTGGGTCTGCAGGTGTCTATCTTTCTCTCCTCCTCTCTGTCTTCCCCTCCTCTCTCCATTTCTCTCTGTCCTATCCAACAACAACTACAACAATAAAAACAACAAGGGCAACAAAAGGGAATAAATATAAAAAATTTTTTTTTAAAAAATCTCCAAAATTCAACCAAATTGTTCATTTTCTTTTTAAATGAAGCAATAACTGTCACTTGTCAAGTGGCATAACAGTAACACAGATGTGAATGACTCTAGTACTTCCAAAAATGAACTAGTGTCATAGAGTGCATCATGACTTTTCCAACAGCCCAATACCACCAGACAGACAGCTCATGCATTTACACGGACCTTTGCAGTGTAGTGAAGTAGGACATTACCAGGCAGGTCAGCTATCTCAGTATCTTGAAATTTCCAAGGGCTTAAACAGTTTGGACCTGAAAATTGTTTATACACATAGACACATAATTGAGTATATACGGCCTCCTGAATTCTGTGTAATCAGAACAAAAATTGAAATTAAGCTTATTCAAGTACACAAACAGTTAAAATGTACAAGTCAAATGTATTTTCTTTGACAATCACCTCCAACTTGCCCCAAACCCAAAAAATTTGGATGGATCTGTATCCACTGCAGAAAGGAAATTTTACATAGCATTAAATAACTAATAACTAATTTAAGTCAGTTCTTGTTTATAAGACAAAATAAGGGGGCAGGTGGTAGCACACCAGGTGAAGCACACATGGTGCAAAGTGCAAGGACCTGTCTAAGGATCCCTATTCGAGTCCCCGGTTTCCCACCTGCAGGGGGTCACATGATGTTGCTTCACAAGTGGTGAAGCAGGTCTGCAGGTGTCTATCATTCTGTCCCCCTCTCTGTCTTCCCCTCCTCTCTCAATTTCTCTCTGTCCTATCCAGCAATAACAACAATAACAATAAGGGCAACAAAATGAAAAAATGGCCTCCAGGAGCAGTGGATTCATATTGCAGGAACTGAGCCTCAGCGATAACCCTGGAGGCAAAAAATAAAGACAAAATAACAAAAGCAATGTATGATAAGACAGCATACAAATGAAACAAACTGAGAAGACTTTTATTTTACTAAAAATATCAAAGATAGGGGGTCGGGCAGTGGCGCAGTGGGTTAAGTGCATGTGGCGCAAAGCTCAAGGACTGGCACAAGGACCCCGGTTCAAGCCCCGGCTCCCCAACTGCAGGGGAGTCGCTTCACAGGTGGTGAAGCAGGTCTGCAGGTGTCTATCTTTCTCTCCCCTCTCTGTCTTCCCCTCCTCTCTCCAATTCTCTCTGTCTTATCCAACAACGAACAACATCAACAATGGCAATAATAATAACCACAACGAGGCTACAACAACAAGGGCAACAAAAAGGGGGGGAAAATGGCCTCCAGGAGCGGTGGATTCATGGTGCAGGCACCAAGCTCAGCAATAACCCTGGAGGAGAAAAAAATATATCAAAGATTAAAAAATTAAAAATATGTCAAAGAAATGTAAATTAAAACAAGGTTCCACTTTATATAAAAAATGAAGGGAATGGGGGCCAGGTGGTGGCGCACCTCATTGAGCACATGTATTACAATGTATTATATCCTTATGTATTACATAAGGACCCAGGTTCGAGCCCCCCAGTCCCCATCTGTAGGGGGAAAGCTTTATGAGTGGTGAAGAAGGGCTGCGGGTGTCTCTTTGTCTATCTTCCTCTCTATCACCCCCTCCCTTTTGATTTATGGTTGGCTCTATCTAATTTAAAAAAAAAATTAAATGAAGGAAACAGCAGATACCATACCATCTTAATGCACTTGTAATGAATGTGGCATGTTAATGCATTACCAACAAGCACTATTAATTGGTATATTTCCTTTTGAAAACAGATTAGAACCTCTGTATTAAAAGGTATAAAAATACTCAAACACTTTGGTAGTATATCCTGAAATTGACATAGGCTAGGTAATTTAAACCTGTAAAAAATACTATGAATATATTAGAGTATCACATTTCAACTTGAAGTTCACAACATAAAATTATGAGCAACATAGGTAAAATGTATGATGAATCCAATGAAATATACTGTCACTAAAAGGATCATTCTGAACACTATATAGCAATCAACATTATAAAAGCGAAATTGCAAGCAGAGAACAGTAACGTAATCAAAACTATATAACTATAGTAATTATATTGAAAGATGTTACTAACTTAGAACTTATTTAAATTAAAATGTTTGAGGGGCCAAGTGGTATCACTCAATTGAGCACACATCTTATCATGCACAAGGACCTGGGTTCAAACCCCTAGTCCCCACCTTCAAGGGGGTCGGAGATAAGCTTCACAAGTGCTGATCAATGCTGCAGGCGTCTTTCTCTTTTCCTCTCTATCTCCCCTTTCTTTTTTTTTATTATCATTTTTTATATTTATTTTCCCTTTTTGTTGCCCTTGTTTTTAATTGCCGTTGTAGTTATTATTGTTGTTATTGATGTTGTTGTCACTAGATAGGACAGAGAGAAATGGAGAGAGGAGGGGGAGAGAAAGACAGACACTTGCAGACCTGCTTCACCACTTGTGAAGTGATCCCACTGCAGGTGGGGCGCCGGGGGTTTGAACCGGGATCCTTACGCCGGTCCTTGCGCTTTGCACCATGTGCGCTTAACCTGCTGTGCTACTGCTCAACTCCCTGTCTCTCCTTTCTATCTAAGTTTTTTTCTGTCTCTAATAAGTGAGTGAATGCAAAATATTTAAATTAGAGTTTTAAAGTAGTGACAGAAGTTTGATACAGATTTTGAAAGTCTGACAGTTCCATTCATCTTGGAACTTCCAAGTAGTGTAAAAGGGGGCAGTTTGATAAATAATGAGTTTTTCTGTAGAATATATCAATAAATAACAACTTAAAGACTTAATTTCTCAATATTTTACTAAGATAAATTTTGAAAAGAGTTGCAACAACCACTATGCGGGACTTGGGCAGCAGCTCACAGGCAGTGAAGCAGGTCTGTAGGTATCTATCTTTCTCTCCCCCTCTCTGTCTTCCCTTCCTCTCTCCATTTCTCTCTGTCCTATCCAACAATGACGACAACAATAATAACTACAACAATAAAACAACTAGGGCAACAAAAGGGAATAAATAAATAAATAAATGTTTTTTTAAGTAACCACCATGCATCTTTAAAGTAGTGGACAAAAGAAAAAGCAAATAAAACAACAAAAAAAACCTGGGCTTCTAATTTTATCTAGCAGCTCCTAATTCTACTGCCTTCATGAATGTTTCAGGTATATTAATAAATAACAAAAATGCTATTGTGAAATGAGTTCAGAATCAGTTGTATGATTTCTTAAAACAAACAAACAAAACAGCCTTGGGATTACTGACCTACCTGCCAACGCCCATGTTCTGCGGGGAAGCAATTACAGAAGCCAGACCTCCCACCTTCTGCACCCCACAATGATCCTAGGTCCATACTCCCAGAGGGATATAAAGAATAGGAAAGCTTTCAAGGGAGGGGATGGGATAGGGAGTTCTGGTGGTAGGAAATGTGCAGAACTGTACCCCTCAGATCCTATGGTATTGTCAATATTTCCATTTTATGAATAAAAAAATTTTTAGAACAACCTTACATTTTGTTTCATCAATTAACCAAAATCTGTCACTTAGTGGTGGGTAGACAGCATAATGGTTATGCAAAGAGACTCTCTGAGGCTCTAATGTCCCAGGTTCAATCCCCCGCACAACCATAAACCAGATCTGAGCAGTACTTTGGTTCAAAAAATCTGTCAAATGGAACCATCACCACTATGGACTTAATTATTTGTTCCTCAACCCACCCATACCCACAACCTCTGTTCATGTACAGAAGATTTATGACTCAATATGGCTTATTTGTAGATAAGGTCTTCAAGTGGACTGATGTCATTAGGCCAGGCCTTAATTCAAAAAGGTTCCAACAGAATAATATGGGTAATATTTGAAATATTTCCCAAAGATTCACATTATTTATGCTTAACCCCAAAGCAGCACAGTTGTACAGTAGTAATACTGCATAAGATACTTGAAAATGTAGACCTTAAATGTTACCAACACATGAATAAAAGCGATAATTAAGAATGGCAGGGGAGAAAGCATAATGGTCATGCAAACATACTCCCAGGCCCCAGGTTCAATCCCCTGCACTACCATAAGCCAGAGCTGAGAAGTACTCTGGTTTTAAAAAAGAAAAGGTAATTATATAAGGAGATAGAGGTGTTAACTTAATTATGGTAATAATTTTATAGCATATATGTGTATCAAACCACATTATACACCTTAAACTTATATTTGGTATATATTTATGATATCTTAGTAAAAGGGATAAGACATGATCTGTGGTGGGCATTTTCTTCCCTTTCAGCTACAATTAAAATAAATAAATAACTCTTCAGACCACATATATTTAGGCAACAGCTAAAGCAAGCTACTTGGGTCTCAGTGAAGAGCAGACTCGTGCATGCTCACCTGCCAAATATAGCATTTTCACTTGAGGAGGCTGTAGCGCTTCATGAAAGATGATGACAGAACCTAACTGGCCCTCTAGAGATGTGGGACAGCCCCATTCACTGTCCTGGGTTCCAGCTGATATCAATTTGGTAACCAGTTTTGATTTCTCAGTTGTTCCTCCCCAGGAGGCTGATGACAGAATTCCACCAAATGATGCCCGATGAGGCGTAATAGGAGAAGAAAAAGGTGGATCTGGAATTTGGGATGGTGGTGGAGTGGTAGTCCTTTGCCCAGCTGAACCAATACAGCAGGAAATAAAAGGCTGAAAATTAAGAAGCAAATAAGACACAATTTTAATCCTGATCATTTAAAATAATGTAATGCAAAAAAATTAAGCAAATAGACTGAAAACTGATTTATTTTGCTAGCTCATGAGATGCACATGTGCCTATCTTTATCTCTTCCTATCTCCTTCTCTCTCAGTTCCTCTCAGTTCTATCAAATAAAATGGAAAGGAAAAAAGGGAAAAATGGCAGCTGAAAGCAGTGGATTATTTGTGCTGACCTAGCTCCAACAGCCCCAGTGGCAATTTAAAAAAATTCTCAGGGCACTTTTATACTAATGTTATTTAAGAATCACTTCACTGGCTTGGGAAAACAGCATAATAGCTATGCAAAAGACTCATGCTTCAGGCAACAAAAGTCCCAGATTCAATCCCAGCACCCTTCTTCTTCTTCTTCTAGCGTTTGCCCTTCTTCCGTAGCCAGTTAATGGCTTTGAAAGTGACTGGGATCCATGTGGATTCAGTTGGCTAGGAAGGATTGTCAGTTTCCCCAATGAATGGGTACTCACGGGATGCACCACGGGAAGGTCGATTCAATGCATGATAGACTAGAGCTCTCGGGTCTGTCTGTCTCTATCTCTCTGTCTCTCGAAAATAAAATGTGTTTTTAAAAGTCTATCTTAGGAGAGGACTTTCAGAGGCGGAGCTACGAGCAGCGCAGATCTCTTTCTCTCCTCTCCTCTCCTCTCCTCTCCTCTCCTCTCCTCTCCTCTCCTCTCCTCTCCCTGATCAACTAGGAATACCAAAGGAGACCACCCGGGACTAGAAACAAGACAGGACTAGAATGACCACAGGAACCCACTAAATCATCAGTAAGTACAAACACGTGTGGCTGGTGAGAGAGAGGAGAGTAGGAAGAGATTAAGTGACTGCTAACAGTCCAGCAATTTATCAGTTGAGACACCATCTCCAGTCTGCTCCACCAACAAGGGGACAGCTGAGGGGAGGAGAGGATGCCCCAGAGACTCACCAAATGCAACTTTGAGTCTCCATTGCTACTGCCCTCAGAATCTGAAGCAGCGACAGGGAGGGATACCAGGGGACAGAGATCTAACCAGGAAACTCAGGAGAAGACCTCTACCTCCGTGGCATAGCTCTGGGGATGTGAAAGTCTCTTTGCATAACCACTGGATTATCTCTGCCATACCCTGCTTTATCTCTTGGTGAGGAGTCAGTGATTAAGCTAAGAAGCCTACTTATAGTTTAAAAGCCCTCAGGCTCCCATAGCCTACCCAGAAGAAAAAAAAAAAAAGAGGCTTTTAAACCACTGAGCTCCAACTCAGGGATTAAAATACTAGTGAAACAACTGTTCACTTCCACCACTGTGAACCCTTCAATTAACTTACTTAGACACAAGTCAATCCAGAAAATAGTGATCAGTATTTGAAAAGTACTGAGAGAGGGAACTCATAACGTAATATATAAAATGGTTAAAACAACAAGAAGAAATATTGAAGAAACGAACCAGGACAAGACCCAGCTAAAAGTTACCCAGAGGGTGAAGCACAAAATAACGAGTTCAACATCCAAACACTAGCTAAGGAAATAATCACAGAAGTGAGTAAAGAATTTGAAAAAATTGTAATCAGAAATACAGGAACAACAAATGAGACTATGGAAGAAAATACTAATTATCTCATGGTTATTAGAGAGCTGAAAGCTGAAATCACTGAGCTAAGAACGCAACTAGCTGAACAAGCTAAAACAGTATCAGAACAGGGCAACAAAATAGATGAACTACAGAAAACAGTAGAGGGCAGAGAGAATAGAATCAATGAGGCTGAAGACAGAATTAGCAAGATCGAGGACGAATTAGAGACAACTAAAAAAGAAGGAAGAGATCTCAAAAAGAGATTAAGAGATCCTGAAAACAACAACAGAGTCCTATGGGATGACTTCAAAAGAAACAATATACGCATTATTGGCATACCAGAGGAAGAAAGAGAAGGAGAGGAAGAAACAATTCTCTAGGCCATAATAGCTGAAAATTTCTCTAGTCTAGACAACATCAAAGACATAAAGATTCAAGAAGCCCAGAGGGTCCCAAACAGAATTAACCCAGACCTAAAGACAGCAAGACATATCATACTTAGAATGGAAAGGAATAAGGATGAAGAAAGGATCCTGAAGGATGCAAGAGAAAAACAAAGAGTCACCTACAAAGGAAAACCCATAAGATTAGCAGCAGACTTCTCCAC
Source organism: Erinaceus europaeus (assembly GCF_950295315.1). Taxonomy (NCBI): domain Eukaryota; kingdom Metazoa; phylum Chordata; class Mammalia; order Eulipotyphla; family Erinaceidae; genus Erinaceus; species Erinaceus europaeus. Next base: position 31,672,808 of record NC_080168.1, read on the forward strand.
ACAAACACTACAGGCCAGAAGAGAATGGCAAGATATCTATCAAGTGCTCAATGAGAAAGGCTTTCAACCAAGAATACTATATCCTGCTAGAATGTCATTCAGACTAGATGGAGGCATCAAAACCTTCTCAGACAAGCAACAGTTGAAGGAATCAACTATCACCAAGCCTGCCCTGAAAGAAGTTCTGAAAGGTCTCCTATAAACAGTCAGACCACCAAAAATAGGACATATATAAGAACATTCTAAAACTCTACAAGAATGGAGTTAAAATATCTTCAATCTTTGATATCAATAAATGTCAATGGCCTGAATTCAACTACTAAAAGACACAGAGTAGGAAGAAGGATCAGAAAATACAACCCAACAATATGCTGTCTACAGGAAACCCACCTAACTCAACAAGACAAACACAGACTTAAAGTGAAAGGATGGAAAACTATCATACAAGCCAATGGCCCACAAAAAAGGGCAGGAACAGCTATTCTCATATCTGACATGATAGACTTCAAAATAGATAAGATTAAAAAAGATAGGAATGGCCACTACTTAATACTCAGAGGATCAGTCAATCAAGAGGACTTAACAATTATTAACATCTATGCACCCAATGAGAAGCCATCTAAATACATCAAACTTTTACCTGAAGAGCTACAGCAATATATTAACAACACAATCATAGTAGAGGACTTCAACACCCCACTCTCTCAACTTGACAGATCATCCAGGCAGAAAATCAATAAAGACATAAGGGAGCTAAATGAAGAGATAAACTAGAACTATTGGACATTTTCAGAGTCATTCATCCCAAGAAACTGGAATACACATTTTACTCAAATCCACATGGATCATTCTCAAGGATAGACCATATGTTAGGCCACAAAGACAGCATCAGCAAATTCAAGAGGATTGAAATCATCCCAAGCATCTTCTCAGACCACAGTGGAATTAAACTAACACTTAACAATCAACAAAAGATCAGTAACAGTCCCAAAATGTGGAAGCTCAACAGTACACTTCTTAACAACTTCTGGGTCAAACAGGAAATAAAGGAAGAAATCAAAATGTTTCAAAAATTCAATGAAAATGAAGACAAAGCTATCAAAATATTTGGGACACAGCTAAGGCAGTACTAAGAGGAAAATTAATAGCTATACAAGCACACATTAGGAAACAAGAAAAAGCACAAATAAACAGCCTGATTGCACATCTTAAAGACCTAGAAGAAGAAGAACAAAGGAACCCTAAAGCAACCAGAAGGACAGAAATAACTAAAGTTAGGGCAGAAATAAATAACATTGAGAATAAGAAAACCATACAAAAGATCAACAAAACTAAATGTTGGTTCTTCGAAAGAGTGAACAAAATCGACAAATCTTTAGCCAGACTCACAAAAACAAAAGGGAGAAGACCCAAATAAATCAGATACTAAATGAAAAAGGAGTTATCACAAGAGACACTGCATAAATTCAACATATCATGCAAGGCTTCCATGAACAACTATATGGCACCAAGCTAGAGAACCTGGAAGAAATGGGATGATTTCCTAGATACCGACCAACTTCCAAAACTAAGTAAAGAGGAAGTGGATAACATGAACAGGCCCATCACAGCTAATGAAATTGAAAGTTATCAAAAATCTTCCCAAAAATAAAAGTCCTTGACCAGATGGTTTTACAAATGAATTCTACAAAACCTTCAAAGAAGAATTAATACCTCTACTTTTAAAAGTCTTCCAGAAGATTGAAGACACTGGAATACTCCCTTCCAGCTTCTATGAAGCCAACATCACTCTGATACCAAAAGCAGACAGGGACACAACCCAAAAATGAAAACTACAGACCAAAATCTCTGATGATCATAGAGGTGAAAATATTGAACAAAATTCTAGCCAACAGGATACAGCAGTATATTAAAAAGATTGTTCATCATGACCAAGTGGGGTTTATCCCAGGCATGCAAGGTTGGTTTAATATATGTAAATCAATCAATGTGATCCACCACATCAACAAAAGCAAGACCAAAAACCACATAGTCATATCAATAGATGCAGAGAAAGCCTTTGACAAAATACAACATCCCTTTATGATCAAAACACTACAAAAAATGGGAATAAATGGAAAATTCCTGAAGATAGTGGAGTCTATATATAGCAAACCTACATCCAACATCATACTCAATGGTGAAAAACTGGAAGCATTTCCCCTCAGATCAGGTACTAGACAGGGCTGCCCACTATCACCATTACTATTCAACATAGTGTTGGAAGCTCTTGCCATAGCAATCAGGCAGGAGCAAGGAAATAAAGGCATACAGATTGGAAGAAGTCAAACTCTCCCTATCTGCAGATGACATGATAATATACATAGAAAAACCTAAGGAATCCAACAATTATCTTTTGGGAATCATCAGGCAATACAGTAAGGTATCAGGCTATAAAATTAACATTCAAAAGTCAGTGGCATTCCTCTATGCCAACACCAAGAAGAAACTGAAATCCAGAAATCAATCCCTTTTACTATATCAACAAAAACAATAAAATATTTAGGAGTAAATATAACCAAAGAAGTGACAGGCTTGTATACTGAAAATTATGAGTCACTACTCAAAGAAATTGAAAAAGACACAAAGAAGTGGAAAGATATTCCATGTTCATGGCTTGGAAGAATTAACATCATCAAAATGAATATACTACCCACAGCCATCTACAAATTTAATGCTATCCCCATCAAGATCCCAAGCACATTTTTTAGGAGAATAGAAAAAATGCTACAAATGTTTATCTGGAACCAGAAAAGACCTAGAATTGCCAAAACAATCTTGAGAAAAAAGAACAGAACCGGAGGCATCACACTGCCAGATCTCAAACTGTATTATAGGGCCATTGTCATCAAAACTGCTTGGTACTTGAACATGAATAGACACACTGACCAGTGGAATAGAACTGAGAGCCCAGAAGTGAGTCCCCACACCTATGGACATCTAATCTTTGACAAAGGTGCCCAGACTATTAAATGGGGAAAGCTGAGTCTCTTCAACAAATGGTGTTGGAAACAATGGGTTGAAACATGCAGAAGAATGAAACTGAACCACTGTATTTCACCAAAAACAAAAGTAAATTCCAAGTGGATCAAGGACTTGGATGTTAGACCACAAACTGTCAGATACTTAGAGGAAAATATTGGCAGAACTCTTTTCTGCATAAATTTTAAAGACATCTTCAATAAAACCAATCCAATTACCAAGAAGACTAAGGCAAGTATAAACCTATGGGACTACATCAAATTAAAAAGCTTCTGTACAGCAAAAGAAACCACTACCCAAACTAAGAGACCCCTCACAGAATGGGAGAAGATCTTTACATGCCATATATCAGATAAGAGTTTAATAACTAACATATATAAAGAGCTTGCCAAACTCAACAACAAGACAACAAATAACCCCATCCAAAAACGGGGGGAGGACTTGGACAGAATATTCACCACAGAAGTGATCCAAAAGGCCGAGAAACATGAAAAAATGCTCCAAGTCTCTTGATTGTCAGAGAAATGCAAATCAAGACAACAATGAGATACCACTTCACTCCTGTGAGAATGTCATATATCAGAAAAGGTAACAGCAGCAAATGCTGAAGAGGGTGTGGGGTCAAAGGAACCCTTCTACACTGCTGGTGGGAATGTCAATTGGTCCAAACTCTGTGGAGAACAGTCTGAAGAACTCTCAGAAGGCTAGAAATGGACCTACCCTATGATCCTGCAATTCCTCTCCTGGGGATATATCCTAAGGAACCCAACACACCCATCCAAACAGATCTGTGTACACATATGTTCTTGGCAGCACAATTTGTAATAGCCAAAACCTGGAAGCAACCCAGGTGTCCAACAACAGATAAATGGCTAAGCAAGTTGTGGTATATATACACAAAGGAATACTACTCAGCTATAAAAAATGGTGACTTCCCTGTTTTCAGCCGATCTTGGATGGACTTTGAAAAATTCATGTTAAGTGAAATAAGTCAGAAACAGAAGGATGAATACGGGATGATCTCACTCTCAGGCAGAAGTTAAAAACAAGATCAGAAAAGAAAACAGAAGTAGAACCTGAAATGGAATTGGCGTATTGCACCAAAGTAAAAGACTCTGGTGTAGGTGGGGTGGGTGGGGAGAATACAGGTCCATGAAGGATGATAGAGGACCTAGTAGGGGTTGTATTGTTATATGGGAAACTGGGGAATGTTATGCATGTACAAACTATTGTATTTACTGTTGAATGTAAAACATTGATTCCCCAATAAAGAAATATAAAGGAGAATAGCACTTAAAAAAAGTCTATCTTACACCTAATTAGAGCACAAAATGTTTAGTTTCCTCACAGTTACAAATTCAATGGAGATAGAAGAGTTCATCATAAAGTCTATGTATGTTTAGAGAACTTGTCAATTGTCCTTTGTTATGCTTTAATCAATTTATTTAGCATTCCTATTGTATTTTTCCCCCCCTTAAGACTAATAACATTTAAGGGCAACAAAAGTGGAAATAAATATTTAATTTTTTTAAAAAAAAAAAGACTTTTGTCTTTTTTTAAAAAAACATTTGTTTCTTACTTGAGTTATTATTACATGTTTTCTAGCTCCATGCAATGACAACAGGATGAGAGAATTAAATATTAACTCACTCTCCCCTAGTATATAGAAGCACTGTGAACTGTATGGGTACATATCTGGAATATGTATGAATGTTTAGAATCAACCTATCTTTCTTACTAAATAGAAGGATCTCAAGCACACTCAGAAAGGTGCTGGGAAATAGCTCATCCAATAAAGGATGTCACGCATCAGGCCCTGGGTTCAAGAATGGGCAACACATGGGAGCGCCATGGGATACACCAAGGAAAATCCAAGGAGGGTGGAGTGGTGCCAAAGTGTCCCCCCGCTTCTCTCTCTCACTACATCTTTCTCTAAATAAAGAATGAAAAAAATTCATGCCAGGGAAATCACTAGTGGCATCATGAACAGACAATGCCCTGAATTTATTTCCATGTGCCACAGGAAAAAGCAAACAAAAAGAGCTCTCAATTTGCTCCATGGGCAATAAGTTAAATGTGCTTACTTCATTCATGGCAGGAAATCGGAGAGGGGCAGAGACCTTTTGTTGTCCATTGTCATAGATATAAACATAACTCTGACCAAAGGGTCTTTTTCCAGGTATGTGAACGATGGTTATGTTGTGCTGATAAAACAGAACCCATAAAACGTAAATATTACACAAAGTCTTTGAAAAGATGTTTTCATAGTGTTAAGCCATAGCTACTTCATGTACCAGAGAGAACATTAAATACAATTAAATTCTGATTCAAATGATACTCTTAAAGAGTAACAACTTTTAGGGGCCGGGTGGTGGTACATCTGGTTGAGCCCACATGTTAAGCAGTGCGCAAGGACCGATGTTTGAGCCCCTAGACCCCACCTGCAGGGGGAAAGAAAGCTTTGCAAGTGGAGAAGCAGTGTTACAGGTGTCTCTCTGTCTCTCACCCTCTCTATCCCTCCCTTCCCTCTCGATTTCTGACTGTCTCTATCCAATAAATAAACAAATAAATATTTTTAAAAAGTAACAACTTTTAGTGTAGTATTACAGAAGTACTTATACCCATCATAGAAAATCTGTACACAGTGTAGCATATTTTCCAAGTCTATGAGTAATCTTTAGAATCAATTTTTCTAAAAAAGAATCTTTTCTTATTTTAAGGAGGAAAAAAATTGTTCTTAAAGTCTATGTTCTCATTTTAAATTTAAATTCCAAATCAGATTTGATTCGAAAAACATGAGTGTTAAAATCTCAAGCTTTCAGAAAAAAAAAAAAGAATATTACTAAATTTACAATGGCATTAAACTTGTAAATGCATTTCAACAGGCATGTAACTTTTTTTTTCATTTTTAATAGAACTTTAAGGTTGATCCTCAAAATACAGATGACAATACCTAACATCAAATATGAGGGTTTTTTTTAAAGGAAAGAAACAAGGAGTGAGATGTGAGCTTTAAAGTCTTACCCAAAGGGAATCACAGAAACTGTGATCAGGAAGCATAACTGTTGCATATTCTCTTTTTGTACACACTGCCACAACCAACATACCTGAATGGGCAATAAAAGCTTCAAAACCCATACCACTTCCTGTAAAAAAACTAACAAGATAAATATTATCAGAATTTTTGAAGTGAGTCATTTAGTTTTATTCTCACCAAAGCATAAATATTTTACTAAACACACTGACTTAGCTCCTAAACTTTTCATGTTTAAGAATCACGGCAGGGAGTTGGACAGTAGCACAGCGGGTTAAGCGCACGTGGCACAAAGCGCAAGGACCAGCTTAAGGATCCCAGTTGAGTCCCTGGCTCCCCACCTGCAGGGGAGTCACTTCACAGGCGGTGAAGCAGGTCTGCAGGTGTCTATCTTTTTCTCCCCATATCTGTCTTCCCCTCCTCTCTCCGTATCTTGCTCTTCCCCTCTGTCTTCCCCTCTTCTTTCCATTTCTCTGTCCTATGCAACAACATCAATAATAAATACAACAATAAAAAACAACAAGGGCAACAAAAGGGGAGTAAATTAATAATAATAATAATAATAATAAAGAATCACAGCATATTGTGTGGTCCAGGAGATGGCATAGTGGATAAAGCATTGGACTCTCAAGCATGAGGTCCTGAATTCAATCCCTGGCAGCACATGTACCAGAGTGATGTCTGGTTCTTTCTCTCTCCTCCTATCTTTCTCATTAATAAATAAATATTTAAAAAAAAAAAAAAAGAATCAAGGGATACATTTCACGTTTTTCTTTTCTTTTTTTTTTTTCTTTTTTACCTGAGCATTGCACAGTTTTGGCTGATTGATGATGGTGCTAGGGCCTGAATGTGGACCTTGGGTGCCTCAGGTATGAAATTCTTTTTTTTATAAACCATCTTGCTATCTCTCCAGCTTCACTCCATATATTATTTTAAAAAACTCATTTATGGGTGGAGGTAGATAGCATAATGGGTATGCAAACAGACTCTTATGCCTGAGGCTCCAAAGTCCCAGGTTCAGTCCCCAACACCACCACAAGCCAGAGCTGATCAGTGCTTTGGTTAAAAAAAAAAAAAAAGAATACTCATTTATACACCATAACCTGTACTAGTACCTGTACAACTGTTTCCTTTTTCCTCCTTTGTTAGCATTGTCAAGAGTCAACTGATCCTGATCTAAGCAAAACCAAGCATTGAAAGAAAAGGCAGACCCTGGCCATTTCTGTATGGAAGGCACAGAAATTCCTGCCATACTATGTGACAAATTAAAATACTGCAGTGCACTCTCTAGACTTTGTTTTCGGGCCATTGTCAGGATTGTTCGAGTCACAGCAATGGTATATGGGTGAACATGCTCAGATTCATCCACTCTCAGCAGTCTTAACAGTCGGCGGATTTCTTCTGAGCTCACTGACTGACTCCCCAAGGAACCGTGGAGTGCAATCAAATTCTCAGCACAAATTCGATGGAGGGAAGAATGAGAATCAAGGGTTTCAATGATCCGAATCCCCATGTTGGCATTGACACAAGTAGTTCGACTCTGCCTGTTAATACAGCAAATTCTTTTCAGCCAGTCTGAGGTGAAGATTTGCAGGTCATGGGACTCAAGTTCTGGCAGCCACCGGATAAGAAGCAGGAGAGGCTGAACATTACTAATGCCCAAAATCCCAACCGAAGTGTGGTCACCCTCTACAGCCTGAAAAATAAAGCCAAAGATTAGCTACTATCTTCAATATGGGAATAATAAAATGCTTTTTTAATATAGCTAAAAGAAAGAAAACGTACCATATTCATAAGTTCTTTAAGTAGTTCCAGTGGTGGCTGACCCAGGGATTTTAATACTTCAAATAAATGTGCATAGCCGATTCTTTCTTTAAATACTTCCTAAGGGTGGGAAATCAGTCTATCAGAGTACAGCCTCAAAGACAAATCTGTCAGGAAACCAACAATGTGAAACATCCACTTATATTATGTAATATTTAAAAAAATATCATGAATTCAGTATTTTAGGTTTTTGTTTGTTTATTTGCTTTTACTGCAGGACCAGGGAATGAACTCATAGATACACACTGTTGAGCAGCCTCTGACAGCCAACATTTTCAGTTTCATTCAGAGAAAGATGCAAAGACAGAGAGACACCGCAACACTGCTCCACCATCCATGGAGCTCCCCTGGGGATACTCAAGTTGCTACCATGTGGTGCCAGGGCTCAAGTCCAGAGGCCTGGAGGTTGAGCACTAAACTAGGTGAGCTATCTCCCAGCACTACATCTACCTTATAAAAAACACATGCTGCAATTTTTAAAATTACATTTACCTTCTAGAAAGGAATGTTAATATAACCTAATGAAATGTAAGGTAAGTAAAACTAGGGAAAAGTGTGTATTGCACAATGTATTACTTGCAGAGCAGAACATATTAAACTTAGTTTACTTTCTTCACTTGATTAGTAATTACTACAGTGTAATATGAAGATAGAAATAGAGGGAAAAAAGGAGATTTAAGGTAACAAAAATGAAAGGAGATTAAAGGGTAATAACAATTCTTAGAGGAGTAGCCAGCAAGAAACTCTTTGTATCTAAATGGGAGGGTGTCAAGGTTATTTGATTAAGTGCTAAGTCACATGCATGTTTCAATTACTGGGCACCAACCACTAAATTTAAAAAGACTAATTTGGTCCAGTAAGTTAGGCAGAAATATATACTCATGATAAATTTAAGAGGTTTAAACAAAATTAGTAAGATTAATTTTTCCCTGGAGGACTACTGTTGTACAAGTAGAAAGAAAAAAAATTTTTTTTCCAAAATGGATATTCTAGCAGCATGGAAATGTGTCGAGCTGACAGAGCACAAAACTTGTATGTCTGGGAGTTGGGCGACAGCACAGCGGGTTAAGCACAGGTGGTGCAAAGCTCAAGGACTGGCATAAGGATCCTGGGTCAAGCCCCCAGCTCCCCATCTGCAGGGGAGTTGCTTCATAAGCGGTGAAGCAGGTCTGCAGGTGTCTATCTTTCTCTTCCCCTCTCTGTCTTCCCCTCCTCTCTCCATTTCTCTCTGTCCAACCCAACAACAACAACATCAATTATAACCACAACAATAAAACAACAAGGGCAACAAAAGGGAATAAATAATAAATAAATATTTAAAAAAAACAAAACTTGTATGTCTGAAGTTTCCAGTTGGATTCCTGGCACAGGAGTGGTGCTCTGGTCTCTCTCTCTCTCTCCTGCTCTCTTTCTACTGATTCTACTTTATATGGTATTAAAAAGTATTCGAAAGTAATCTTTTAGATCTTAAACCACACAAGGCATCACTCAGTAAAAATACATTTTTAAAAGTTGTGAGCATCACTTTTGGTCTGCATTTTAAATGGCACACAAGCAATCTGTCATATGGTAAGTATACAGAACATAAATAGATTTTTTTCTTACAGAAATTACCATAAATGATATTAGGTTCTTGGGCGAGCCTATAAAAATGGTGAAAGTCAATTCAGTAGGAATCTAATCCTAAATTATATATGACAGTCTCCTAACAAAAACCAAAGGAAGAGGGGTGGGCAGTGACACACCTGGGTGAACACACATGTCTGAGTGCACGTTAACCTGCATAAGGACCCTGGTTCGAGGCCCCCTCCCCACCTGCAGGAGGGATGCTTCACAAGTGGTGAGGCAAGCCTTCCTCTCTCTCCTCCTCCTCTCTCAATTTATCGCTATCAAATACAATAGAAAGAAGGGGGGGGAATGGCCTCCAGGAGCAGTGAGTTCCTAGTGCTAGCACTGAGCTCCAGCAATAATCAGGAGAGGAGGGGAAAAAAAAAAAAGGAACAAGCAAGAAATACAACTAGCAAGGCTCTTGTCCTGCTGCTTGTCACCTGCTCACCTCCGCCTTCATGCCATGTAGCTGTACACTGGTAAACTAAGCTTAAGGACTCAGGGCTCCAGCCATATGTCCTAGCTAGCCATATCCTCCTGACTATGTCTCCCATCATAGTTTTTATGTACTTAAATAATAATCCTTCCATTTGATAAAGCCTTTCCTCCAAAAAAAGAAAGAGACAAAGAAAAAGAAATAGGAAGTACAACTGAAGGCATGGCTTATAGAACTGATACTAGAAATATAAAACATGAAATACTTTCAAGGTGGTGGATAAGAAGATAAAATGGTCATCACAATGGCAAACAGATACTGACAATTATTAAGCCCTTACCAAGTACCTAGCACCATGACTACCACTTTACAAAAATGATCTCACTAGCCCTTAACAGTTACTCAGTGAGAAAACCACTAGCCCAAAAATTGAGCACCAAGTGAACATAGGACAGAGTCAACAGTAGTGAATGAAAAGGGAAAGAAAACACTGAGGATAAGTGACTACAAAGACAGAAAATTTCCACAAACAAGTCTGCAAGTGACAAGACTAGTCACATATGAAGCTAGACAATCATTAACAGATCAAATCCTGAAGTAGTCATAAACACATTAATGAAGAAAAATTATGATATAAATTTTAATTTCTTGTGGGTGAGGCACCAGGATCTCAGAATCACACAAATTCACTGTTAACTATATCAACATTTTTCATTCTTTTAAAAAATTCAGATAGAGAAGGAGGGAGAAAGACAAAGACACCACACATTGATCTACCTGGAGTCTCCCTCAGTTCACCCATGGGGCTCCGATGTGGTGACAGAAAGAGCTCAACATGGTTCCTTGTGCATGATTAAGGTCTGTACTCTACTAGGTGGGCTATCTTCTGGCCCCTACAATTTAACTCTGTTAACAATTTCTTCTTCTTATTATTTTTTATTATTTTACAGGACAGAAATTGGGAGGGGAGGAGGAGATAAATCGAGAGAGAGAGAACTGCAGAAGAGCTTCGCCACTTGTGAAGCTTCCCTCCTGCAAATGGGGACCAGGAACTTGAACCTAGGTCCTTGCACATGATGGCATGTGTGCTCAACTGGAGTGCACCACTGCTGCTGGGCCCCCCAAGAAAATTTTTAGTTCTCTAAACTCACAGAATTACTTAAATCGGTAACTGCAATGTTCCAACTCAATGTTATCTTCCCATATGTTGTCTGACATTGATTCATGAATTTGCCATTTAGCCATCAATGGCCTAAATAACCCCATAGTAGTGTTTTCGTGTTTAAAATAATCAGAAATAGGATTCCTGAGGCTGGATGGTGGCACACCTAGTTGAGTGCACATGTTACAACGCACAAAACTTAGGTTCAAGTCCCCCATCCCTACCTGCAAGGTGTGTAAGTGGTGAAGCAGTGTTGCAGGTGCCTCTGTCTGGCCCCCTCTGTATCTCCCCCTTTCTTCTCGATTTCTGGGTATTTCTATCCAATAAATAAGTAAATATGTAAGTTTTAAAATTAAAAAAGAAATAGGATTGCTGAATGAAGGCACTTAGTGAGGCATTTCATTTCAGATGTGAAAACACATGTATTAAGGGCCCAGTGGGGGGGCACCTAGTTAAGCACACATATCACAGTGCACAAGGGCCCAGGTTCAAGCCCCTGGTCCACACCTGTTGTTTACGTTCGGGAGCTCCAGCAGGCCGGGCTAGCTTCACAGCGGTGAACAGAGACTCGGGGACTCATGGTTGAGCTGTACGCAGTATCTCTTTATTCATGCAGGACGCAGTGCAATCTATACCAAGCTAAGCTAAACTAAACTACTACAAACAATCTTGTCCTTATAAATATACTAGCCCAGTAGGGTGGGAACAGGATGCGACACAGAGAGGGTGGAGAGAAAAGTGACTGGTGAAAATCAGGGTATGACAAGGAGAGGGGGCGGAACAGGTGAGAATTCTACCACTAAACCACCAATGCCCTGGAGGGAAGGTGGTGCTTGTTAACAGAGGTTATGTAAATAGAATACAGTGTTATGTAAATAGGATGCAGTGTTAAGCAGGGGGGATTAAACCAAATGAAACAGAAGGGTTTTTTTTAAAAGCATACCAACAATTCCCCCTTTCTTTTTAACTAATGGCCATAGTATCAGGATTGTGGGGTGAACAGAAACCTCTATCATACAGGCGTTTTCAAAAGAACTGGCATAAGACATGGAAAACAAAATAGGCGAGCAGCAATAACCAGTGTGATGCCAAGGGGAACGTTTCTTGCCTCAAAGGGCAAGGCCTAGCAGGCGAAAGGGCATTTCTTGCCTCTGGGAACGCTTCATGCCTCAAAGGGCGTTTCCTACCTCTGTGGGCATAACCTAATAAGGAGGAGGAGTTTTCTACCTCTGGGGACAGAGCCTGCAGGCGAGGAAACATGGTCTATAAAGTCTCAAGGCAACTGGCTGAAGTTAGTCTTTGAGAAGCACAGCAGCGTGTACCAGTAAGTCCGATGGAGGTGTCAGTCCAAAGTAGCTGACCACAGAAGAAAATGCCAAGGGATGAAACACTGCATGTCTGTCTCGATGGGGAATGTCAGCCACCAGAATTCTGCTTTTCTGTAGAGAGTGATCTTTGGAGTCTATGAATCTGTTTCTTCAGGTCATGCCAGGTCACATCATTGGTTTCCGGGGGTGTGTTGTAGTCATTTCATCTTGTGGGCAATGTCAGAGAACAGGGGTCCAAATGGATTTCCAGGAATTCCATTTGAGTAGATGCTTTTTCATGTGAAGACTTGACAGCTGAAATTCACTTACTTGTCAAACAAAACTTGTAGCAGAATAGAAGTTTACTATAATTGATAACTCCATTATAATTGGAAGTCCTTTCTAGTATGATTTTAAGGTTGCTTAAACAGTTTAAACTCAATATAATATGGAAAGGTAAACAGAAGAACCACGGTAGAAGCCTCAGGCATGAGAATAATTAGCATAATCATTGCACTATCTGCCCCGCCCATAACTCATACCGTTTCAGGATTAAACATTTCAGACGTAAAAAAATAAATCAAAGGAGGAAAAAACAATTTTTTGGATTATTTCTGGATGTCTCTAGAAATCATGGCTGCATCCAGCACTTTTTTTTAAGTCAATGTCAAGCAAAAATTCAGTCATTGAAATCACTCTCTTATGAAACGCAACTTGAACCAGATTATCCAGATCTCACCAAGTAGCATCAAGAGTCCCTGGAGGGCGTCCTAGTCCAAAAAGCTCTTCGAAATTCCATTTAGGGTGCTTCTGACTGTTCCTGCTGTATTGCTTCAGGCATCTACTTTTAAAAGCGTCTTCCCATTGAAGAAAGAATCCAATCAGGAGAGTAGAACTAACCATGTGTCTCCATTCTTGGGGACTGCCAGGGTACTCGAGAATGCTCCTCAAATTAAAGTAGTCCTTCTCCATGGGAAACATTCGAGAAGAAGTCCAGAAAGTCCCAGTGGAAATCCCCATGCATATCCCCAAGGTCTACGATCATGGTCATAAAGAACCGAATTGTGGCCCGGAGCAAAATGTTCCAGAGACAGAGTAACTGTCTCATGATGAAACAGTAGAGGCTTTGGCAAACCTCTTCATAAGTAGAAGAGAAGACCATAGTGCATAAGTAGGCAAAGTCTTCACTTATCTGGGAGTTGCGCAGGTCCGGTCCCACGTTGTAGGCGCCATTATGTTGTTTTCGCAGGGCTGGCTTCACGGGCGGGTAACACGACCCGGGACTCATGGCTGGGTTGTACGCAGTATCTCTTTACTCATGCAGGACACAGTGCAATCTATACCAAGCTAAGCTAAACTAAACTACTACAAACAATCTTGTCCTTATAAATATACTAGCCCAGTAGGGTGGGAACAGGATGCGACACAGAGAGGGTGGAGAGAAAAGTGACTGGTGAAAATCAGGGTATGACAAGGAGAGGGGGCGGAACAGGTGAGAATTCTACCACTAAACCACCAATGCCCTGGAGGGAAGGTGGTGCTTGTTAACAGAGGTTATGTAAATAGAATACAGTGTTATGTAAATAGGATGCAGTGTTAAGCAGGGGGGATTAAACCAAATGAAACAGAAGGGGTTTTTTAAAAGCATACCAACACACACCTGCAGTGGGAAAGCTTCATGAGTGGTGAAGCAGGGCTAGAGGTGTCTGTCTCTCTCCCTCTCTATCTCCCCCTCCCCTCTCAATTTCTCCCTGTCTCTATCCAATAATAAATAAATAAAACAAAAAAATTTTTTAAAGAAAGAGAACACATGAATTATATAATCTCAAACATCATCTTGGGAATTGCACATTGAAAACTGATATTATCTAACAACACTTTAGAGCTCAGGGAGGCAGCTTTCACCTTAGCAGCAGGAGATTTCTTCATTACTGCTGTCAAAGCCTGAATGGTTGATATAGCCAAACAATCCAACTGTCCCTGAAAAACCTATGGGGGGGAGGAGAAAAATAAGAAGTTAAAAATGAGTTCAAGGAATAGATTAGGTTACGGAATCTTTGCCTGAAAGCCTGAAAAATGATCATTTAGCATGCGTTGCATTCTTCTTCCAATCAAATGACTGCTGAAATAGTACAACCTACAACACAAGTTAGCAAACTGGCAAAAAAGAAGACATTATCAAGAAGGATAAAGGTACATTTACTTGTTACATTAAAATGTTTTTGGGGGAAAAACACCAAACTTAATACATGCTTTTTAAAATAATCAGACAATCTCAAGAGGAAGGAAGGAAGGCTTATTACGGGAAATTATATCACATTTTAATATTTTTGGAAGAAATATTCAAACTTCCTAAGTTAAAATTTCATTAGTGTATTGATAATATAGCTCACTTGGATAGTGTTCTGTTTTGCCATGTGCGTGACCCAGGTTCAAGTCCAGCCCCCACTGAACTGAGGGAAACCAGTGCCATGGTTTATTTCACTATTAAAAAAAAAAAAACTCAATTCATTAGCATGTATAATAAGATGTCTAAAACAGTCTTCTCTACTTATTTTCCAAATTCTGCATTAAAAACTGGTATATATACACCAATGAAATCACATTTGTAAAGTGATAATATCTAATTTCACAAAAAGTGAGGAACTTAAGGCAGAATAGAAAAAGAGATCTGTATCTATAGGTATTCGCATGTTTGCTGTTCTGTGAATAGCATTAGGGAATGGACCCTATCGTCTCTAATATGTGCTATGTCTCTGAGCAGCTTCATTGGCCTGTTTTCTTGTTTCTGTTTTTTTCTTTTATTTTCTCAGTTTTTAGTTTTTTCCTTTGAGAGGAAACAGACAGAAAGTACCAAAGACACTACAGCAATGCTCCACCACCCATGAAGCTCCCCTGATGCTTCTGTGCCCTTTGATACACGTTCCATCGGGTTATCTATCTTCTGGCCTCACCATCAGGCTTTAAAGAAGGACAACTTTACTGCCAAAAGTTGTAAGAAATACAAACAGTAAGTTCCATTTTACCTAGTTTTGTCAAAGGCTCATTATCATGAGTGGCAATTTTCAGAACAATGCATTCACAGGAAAGAAAAAAAAAGGGAAAATAAAACAACATTAAAAAAACTGGAAAACAGTGGGTTAAGAGCATGTGGTGCAAAGTCCAAGGACCAGCATAAGTGTCCTGGTTCGAGCCCCCAGCTCCCCACCTGCAGGGGGGTCGCTCCACAAGCTGTGAAGCAGGTCCTTCTCTCCCCCTCTCTGTCTTCCCCTCCTCTCTCCATTTCTCTCTGTTCTATCCAACAATGAACGACAACAACAACAACAATAATAACCACAAAAATAAAAACAGCAAGGGCAACAAAAGGGAATAAATACTTTTTAAAAAATTGGAAAAGCTTATTATGATATTTCATGGGACTTAGCCAATCATAGAAAGCTGTAAATACCAGGAGGACTAGACATCACAATACTAGAAATAGTAACATAAATCCTGAAGCCTTATTAATCTTTATGAGGGGCTAATATGTATGAAGACACTGGCATAGAACATTCATAAAGTAGTATTCTGCAATATATGTTTAACAAACAGAAAAGACAGTAATATACTATCTTTTTATATAACAACCCTATGAGCAATAAAATATGATTAATAAAGCTTAAGCTTTCTCATAAATATTTTGGGGTAAAAAATAATTCCTGGTCTTTTTTCCAAATTAATCTATTATCTTATGAAGATCCACATATTGAATATATTTCTGTGTTTATAGCCATGTAAAGTAGAATTTTTAAAAAATACTTACATATAATTCTTTTATTTTTTCTTTCTTTACCAGAGCACTGCTTAGCTCTGGCTTGTAGTGGTGCAGGAGACTGAATTGAGACTTTGGAACCTCAGGCCGGAAAGTTTCTCTGTATAACCATTATGTTATCCACCCCCACTAAAAAATATTTATATTAAATTAACACTCATAGACCTTGGCATCTTCCTTCCTTCCTCTAAGATTTGGGTTGTTCATTGAGTTATAATCATTACTTGTCAACAAGCAGAGAACCAAGATTTTAAAACTGACCATACATATTCACAAACAAATCCAGAAGATCCCAATATACCACAATGCTCAGGGGAAAAAGAAAAAAAAAAAAAAAAAAACCCAAAGTATGAAGTCAGTATTGGGTGAACAGAACTGATATTGGGATTCAATTCCTGTACTTCATATCTCCTCAACTAAAATCAACACATAGATAAAAATTTGCCAATCATTTGTATCAACCACTAAAATTTCAACATATGTATCTTTTAGGTAATTTTTGACTTTTAAAAAATAAGATTCAAATTGAATAGTATTTGTGTATTTTAAGACATAAGAAGAAAGTACAGGAATAGTTGTTCCCACTGACTGATGTTTGGATTTCAGCTGAAATGAGAGGCAGACTTTGTAGATACCTGGTCCTCATTCATTTCTGTCAGTAATTTGTTGGCAAGGTCTTTCTCGTTCTTGTCTGCCACCTTATTGTTAGCATTTAAAAAGAGCTGTTAAAAACAGAGACAATAATGGAAAGAGAACATTAAAGTGTTAACTACAAGCAGCAATGAAGCCTAGTGGATCTCCTTCTCTTGAAAGTATTAGTAAACCCAAGAATCCACTTTTTAAGTATACTACTTTAAAATTGACAATCAATTCTTCACTTTTTAATATTCATTTTTTAGATTAAAAACTATCTTTAGTCCATATACTAATTTTAATATTATCTATGAACTCAAAATTACTAAACTAAGAAGTAACCGCATTAGTTAACTAATACTCCTAAATCCTTAAAATAATTAGTAAAGAATCATTCACAGGGAATTGGATGGTGACAGACCTGGTTAAGTGTATATGTTACCATGCACAAAGACCCAGGTTCAAGAACCAAGTCCCCACCTGCAAGGGGGAACGCTTCCTGAGTGGTGAAGCAGAACTGTAGGTGTCTCTCTGTGTTGCACTCTCTATACCTCCCCCTTAATTTCTCTCTGTTCTATAAAATAAAATATAGTGAAAAAGAGAGAGAGAAAGCTTAAAAGAAGAAAGCTTAATTTCTAAACAAACAAACAAAAAAACATCATTCACAGAGAAATGTGCTATTAAAACAAATTAAAAGATACTAAATAATGTAAGGTAATTACAGTAAGGGTTCTTTTTTATTATTATTATTTTATTTTAACCAAAGCACTACTCAGCTCTGGTTTATGGTGGTGTGGGGGATTGAACCTGGGACTTGAAAGCCTCAGGCATGAAAGTCTCTTTGTATAACCCTTATGCTACACCCCCACCCTACAGTAAGAGTTCTAAAGCTATGTATGTCTATGAAATGCTAGTAAACTAATTTTAACTTCTTTTTGAAAATATTTCATAGCGTTTTAAATATGTGAGTGTATTACTATATCAAGGGTGGCCAGTATGCAGATTTCCCAAATTGATCTGCTCACGTTTTGTTAAAAATCCTGTAAGAATATTCTATTAACATAAATAGTTTCTCTCTCTCTTTTTTTTTTTTTTTGGCCTCCAGGGTTATTGCTGGGGCTTGGTGCCTGCACTATGAATCCACTGCTCCTGGAGGCTATTTCTCCCATTTTGTTGCCCTTGTTGTAGTTATTATTGTTATAGCTGTCGTTGTTGTTGGATAGAACAGAGAGAAATCAAGAGAGATGGGGAAGACAGAGAGGAAAGAAAGACACCTGCAGACCTGCTTCATCCCATGTGAAGTGACTCCCCTGCAGGTGGGGAGCTGGGGGCTCAAACCTGGATCCTTACACTGGCCCTTGCACTCTGCGCCATATGCACTTAAACTGCTGCACTACTGCCCAGCCCCCAGTTTTTCTCTTTCTTTTTGTTAATGTGGTGCATTACATTAACTGAATGCATATACTGAATCATCACTGTATCCCTGGGATGAATCCCATTTGGTCTTGATGGTTTATTATCTTTATAATATGTTACTGAATTTAATTTGCCAAGCTTTTGTTGAGCATTTTTATATCAATGTTCATTAGGCTATAGGTCTATAGTTGTCTTTATTGTAGAGTCCTTTTCAACTTTGAGGATAAGAGTAACACTGGTTTTTCACAGAATGTGTTTGAGAGCTATTATAGGAATCCACATTGGAAAGGAAGTCAAGTCACTGCTATTTTCAGGTACCATTTCAATTTTTTTTAAAAAAGTTTAAGTGGGTGATAGTTCTTTGAAAGTCTTGTAGTGAAGCCATCTGGACCTGAAACCATAGTGATTTTTTTTTTTTTACAACAAGCATCTCTCTTAAGCTGTTTTCATGCCTCTAGGATTTGGTTCCCCAACAATGACTTTTAAAAGGTCCATGAGGAGACAATCTGGAGACAACCAAAATATCCAAGAGTAGATGAGTAGTTATAAGAGTTGTGGACATGGAGGGGGGTCGGGCTGTAGCATAGCAGGTTAAGCGCACATGGCGCGAAACTCGAGGACCTGTGTAAGGATCCCAGTTCGAGCCCCCAGCTCCCCACCTTCGGGTGTGGGGGGGGTCACTTCACAAGCAGTGAAGCACGTCTGCAGGTGTCTATCTTTCTCTCCCCATCTCTGTCTTACCCTCCTCTCTTCATTTCTCTCTGTCGTTTTCAGCAATAATAATAACCGCAATAATGATAAAAACAAGGAAAAAGGAAAATAAATAAATAAAATATTTTTTAAAAAGAGCTGTGGTCATATACACAGTGGAATAAACTCAGCTATAGGAAATGATGACACCTTCTCTTTTGGTACGTTTGGATGGAACTTGGAAGAATCATGTTAAGTAAGGGTAAGCCAGAGGAAAAGTGACACATGCAGATGACCTCACTCTAGGTAGAACTTAAGAAACAAAAGGAAAGTGTAGCACCCTTAATGGCCAGTGATCTACTGCAGCAGAACTAAGGGTGATAGCTGGGGGTGGTGGGAGGAGACTGAGAGGATACTGGGGACCCAGTGTCAGATGCAGAGGAAAACTGTTAGTGGGAATGCTGCCTAGACACCTATCACTAGAAAAGAAACTATTCATGTGACGACTATTCACGTACATCATCACTTCCCTCAGTCAAGTGATTTAAGAAAGGAAAAAAAAAAAGTGAGGTCCTCAGTTGGATTTTTGACATTGCATATGCCAGAGTGTTGCTCTGGTTCTAACTCATAAATAAATTGATTTTGGGCTGGGGAGACAGCATAGTGGTTCTGCAAGTCTCTGAGGTCCCAGGTTCAATCCCCAGAACCATCATAAACCAGAGCTGAGCAGGGCTCTGATCTTTCTGTGGCTTCCTCTCTGTATCTCTATCATTAAAATAAAATAATGAAATAAGATTTTAAAGTAAAAAGTGAAGACAGGCATTTGAACTCTCCGGTGGTAAGCTGGTACTTTCCTAGACTGTGAATGTTCATTCCTGTTTCCTTCATCAATATGTTCCTTACAGTTTGTTTTTTTTTCCCCCAGGGTTATTGCTGGGCTTGGTGCCTGCACCATGAATCCACCGCTCCTGGAGGCCATTTTTTCCCCCTTTTGTTGCCCTTGTTGTAGCTTTGTTGTAGTTATTATTATTGCCCTTGTTGATGCAATTCGTTGTTGGATAGGACAGAGAGAAATGGAGAGAGGAGGGGAAGACAGAGAGGAGGAGAGAAAGATAGACACCTGCAGACCTGCTTCACCGCCTGTGAAGCGACTCCCCTGCAGGTGGGGAGCCGGGGGCTCGAACCAGGATCCTTACGCCGGTTCCTGCGCTTTGCGCCACGTGCGCTTAACCCACTGCGCCACCGCCTGACCCCAGTTCCTTACAGTTTTGTGCTATTCTTTAACTTTTTGTTTTTTGCCTCCAGGGTTATTGCTGGGGCTTGGTGCCTGCACTGCACCTCCCCTGCTCCTAGAGGCCACTTTTTTCCTTTTGTTGCTCCTATTGTTTATTGTTGTTGTTGTTATTGTTGTTGGATAGGACAGAGAGAAATCGAGAGGAGGGGAAGACAAAAGAGGGAGAAAGACACCTGCAGGCTTGCTTCACCGCTTATAAAGCGACCCCCGTGCAGGTGGGGAACTGGGGTACCCTCCCCTTTTTTAAACTTTAATAAACACAGTAACATACATGCTTCCAGATATATCCCTTGTATTACGGTGGAAAAATTCAAAAAGGTGGCATGAAAATCCTTGTTCTGGAGTATTTTCAGAGAATCAGGATATTCCAGAATATTCTCATAGGACTCCTAACAACCATACTTCTAGACATATTATCTGCTACCCTCCCCAAAAAAAAACACAAAAAAAAAAAACCTGAAAGCATAACCTTGAAGAGAGGTTTGAATACTCATGCTCACAGCAGCATATTTCCACAATAGAAAAAAGGGAGACTCGAGGCAGGGCTATGAGCAGCAGCAGATGTGTTTCTCCCCTCTCCTCTTCTCTCCAGGATCAACTAGAAATACCAAAGGAGACCACCTGGGACCGAAACAGGACAGGACTAGAATGACTTCAGGAATCCACCAGATCATTGGTGAGTGCAAACATGTGTAGCTGGTGGACAGAGAGGAGCCTAGGGAGAGAACAGGTAGCTGGTAACAGTCCAGCAGTTTATCAGCTGAGGCACCACCTCCAGTCTGTTTCACCAACAGGGGTACTGAGGAAAGGAGAGGACTCCCCTGGGACTCAACAAGTGCAACTCTGAGTCTCCATTGTTAATGCCCTCAGAATCTGGAGCAGCAGCAGGGAGGCCCAGCGCTGACAACAGGGAACAGAAAACTAACCAGCAAACTCAGGAGAAGATCTATACCTCCTGGCATAGCAGTGGGACTGTGAAAGTCTCTTTGCATAACCACTAGAATATCTCTGCCACACCCTATTTTATATCTTGGTCAGGAGTCAGTGATTAAGCTAAGAAGCCTACTTATAGTTGAAAAGCCCTCAAGGTCACATAGCATACAAAGAAGAAAAAGCACAAAAGAGGCTTTTAAGCCACTGAGCTCCAAATCAGGGATTAAAATACTATTGAAACAACTGTTAACTTCCACAACTGTGAACCCTTTAATTACCTTACTTAGACAGAAGTCAATCCAGGAAAGAGTGATCAGTAATTTGAAAAGTACTGAGAGAGGGACCTCATAGTATAATATACAAAATGGTTAAACGAACAAAAAGAAATATTGGAGAAATGAACCAGGACAAGAGTCCAGCTAAAAGCCCCCCAAAGGGTGAAGAACAAAATAACGAGTTCAACATCCAAACACTAGCTAAGGAAATAATCACAGGAGTGAGTAAAGAATTTGAAGAACTGTAATAAGAAATACAGGATGCAGCTATCAAGAACAATGAACCCACCTTCTCTGACCCATCTTGGACAGAGCTAGAAGGAATTATGTTAAGTGAACTAAGTCAGAAAGATAAAGATGAGTATGGGATGATCCCACTCATCAACAGAAGCTGACTTAGAAGATCTGAAAGGGAAACTAAAAGCAGGACCTGATCAAATTGTAAGTAGGGCACCAAAGTAAAAACCCAGTGGTGAGGGGTAGACATGCAGCTTCCTGGGCCAGTGGGGGGGGTGGGAGTGGGCGGGAGGGATGGGTCACAGTCCTTTGGTGGTGGGAATGGTGTTTATGTACACTCCTAGCAAAATGTAGACATATAAATCAGTAGTTAATTAATATGAGAGGGGGAAATCAATTGTATGTCTCAAAGTTTCTCAAAAGACAAACTGAATCTTTTTAATATATAGGCTACGTATTTGATATGCGGACTCTCTCAAAAGCCTAGACCAAGTAGATTAGAAGCTTCCAATAGCACAGCTATATACAAGATACTGGGTACTGTACAGCAAACCATAACAAAGGGACTTTTCAAAGTTAACCCAATTAACAAATAATGTGATAATAATATTAACTATTGATTGTCTTTTTGAACCCTAAGACAGCAGGAACCTCACATCTTCACTATAGAGCCCCTACTTCCCCCAGTCCTGGCACCCTTGGATAGGGCCCACTTTCCCGTATGCATCTCCCAATCCAAACCAAATAATATTGCATCCGCCGATCACAACCTAACCAAAGCAACGATTGCCATCTCAACATGCTTCACCTCAGACTGTATCCAGAGACTTCACGTATGGAATGACAACCCTTCAGCTTCATTATTCGGGTGAGACCTTTCCTTTAATAGTACACTCTAATTTCATCTCAGGTAGTTCACTTTCTAACAAAGTCCCATGACCTAGATATACACCAGTTTCTGTGAGAGAGAGCTTATGTTCACACGTATCCATAAACTACTGCAAAATATATACCTGAAAGCAGGATTACATTAGAGTTTGCAGTGAGTACCTCCCTAACACTTCCTCTCCACTATTCCAAGCTTGGGATCCAGGATTGCTCAACAAATTGTTTGGCTTCATATGTTAACTCTCTTTTCAATCACCAGGTTCCAGATGCCACCAGGATGCTGGCTAGGCTTCCCTGGATTGAAGACCCCACCAATGTGTCCTGGAGCTCAGCTTCCCCAGAGACACACCCTACTAGGGAAAGAGAGAGGCAGACTGGGGGTATGGACCGACCAGTCAACGCCCATGTTCAGCGGGGAAGCAATTACAGAAGCCAGACCTTCTACCTTCTGCAACCCTCAACGACCCTGGGTCCATGCTCCCAGAGGGCTAGAGAATGGGAAAGCTACCATGGGAGGGGGTGGGTTATGGGGATTGGGTGGTGGGAATTGTGTGGAGTTGTACCCCTCCTACCTTATGCTTTTGTTCACTAATCCTTTCTTAAATAAAAAATTTAAAAATAAAAAAAAAGAAAAGAAAAAAAAAAAGAAATACAGGAACAAGAAATGAGACTCTGGAAGAAAACACTAATTATCTCAAGGTTATTAGAGAGCTGAAAGCTGAAATAGCTGAGCTAAGAACACAACTAGCTGAACAAGCTAAAACAGTATCAGAGCAGGGCAACAAAATAGATAAAACTCCAGAAAACAGTAGAGGGCAGAGAGAATAAAATCAATGAGGCTGAAGACAGAAGTAGCAAAATCGAGGATGAATTAGAGACAACTAAAAAAGGGATCTTAAAAAGAGAATGAGAGATACTGAAAACAACAACAGAGACCTATGGGATGACGTCAAAAGAAACAATATACACATTATTGGCTTACCAGAGGAAAATAGAGGGAGAGGAAGAAAGCATTCTTCAAGCCATAGAACTGAAAACTTCTCTAGTCTAGACAACATCAAAGACATAAAGGTTCAAGAAGCCCAGAGGGTCCCAAACAGAATTAACCCAGACCTAAAGACACCAGGACACATCATCATATTTAGAATGGAAAGGAATAAGGATAAAGAAAGGATCCTGAAGGATGCAAGAGAAAAACAAAGAGTCACCTACAAAGGTAAACCCGTAAGATTAGCAGCAGACTTCTCCACACAAACACTACAAGCCAGAAGAGAATGGCAAGATATCTATCAAGTGCTCAATGAGAAAGGCTTTCAACCAAGAATACTATATCCTGCTAGAATGTCATCCAGACTAGATGGAGGCATCAAAACCTTCTCAGACAAGCAACAGTTGAAGGAATCAACTATCACCAAGCCTGCCCTGAAAGAAGTTCTGAAAGGTCTCCTATAAACAGTCAGACCACCATAAATAGGACATATATCAGAACACTCTAAAACTCTACAAGGATGGCGTTAAAATACCTTCAATCTTTGATATCAATAAATGTCAATGGCCTGAATTCACCTACTAAAAGACACAGAGTAGGAAGATAGATCAGAAAACACAACCCGGCAATATGCTGTCTACAGAAAGCCACCTAAATCAACAAGACATACACAGACTCAAAGTGAAAGGATGGAAAATTATCATACAGGCAAATGGCCCACAAAAAAGGTCAGGAATAGCTATTCTCATATCTGACACGATAGACTTTTAAATAAGTAAAATTTAAAAAGATAGGAATGGACACTACTTAATGCTCAGAGGATCAGTCAATCAAGAGGATTTAACAATTATTAACATCTATGCACCCAATGAGAAGCCATCTAAATACATCAAACTTTTACCTGAAGAGCTACAGCAATATAATAACACCAACACAGTCATAGTAGGGGACTTCAACACCCCACTCTCTCAACTTGACAGATCATCCAGGCAGAAAATCAATAAAGAAATAAGGGAGCTAAATGAAAAGATAGATAAACTAGAACTATTGGACATTTTCAGAGTTATTCATCCCAAGAAACTGGAATACACATTCTACTCAAGTCCACATGGGTCATTCTCAAGGATACACCATATGTTTGGCCATAAAGACAGCATCAGCAAATTCAAGAGCACTGAAATCATCCCAAGCATCTTCTCAGAACACAGTGGAACTAAACTAACACTTAACAATCAACAAAAGATTAGTAACAGTCCCAAAATGTGGAAGCTCAACAGTACACTCCTTAACAACTACCGGGTTAAAGAGGAAATCAAGGAAGAAATCAAAATGTTTTGAGACTTCAATGAAAATGAAGACACAGTTATCAAAATATCTGGGACACAGCTAAGGCAGTACTGAGAGGGAAGTTCATAGCCATACAAGTACACATTAGCAAACAAGAAAAAGCACAAATAAACAGCCTGATTGCACATCTTAAAGACCTAGAAGAAGAAGAACAAAGGAACCCTAAAGCAACCAGAAGGACAGAAATAACTAAAATTAGGGCAGAAACCAATAACATTGAAAATAAGAAAACCATACAAAAGATTGACGAAAGTAAATGTTGGTTCTTCGAAAGAGTGAACAAAATCAACAAACATTTCACCAGATTAACAAAACAAAAAAGTGAGAAGACTCAAATAAATCAGATTGTAAATGAAAAACAACAGACACCGCAGAAATTCAACATCTCATGTGAGGATTCTATGAACAACTATATGCCACCATGTTAGAGAACATGGAAGAAATGGACGATTTCCTAGATACCTACCATCTTCCAAAACTAAGTAAAGAGGGGAGTCGGGCAGTAGTGCAGCAGGTTAAGCGCATGTGGAGCAAAGCACAAGGACCAGTGTAAGGATCCCGGTTCAGCCCCCGGCTCCCTACCTGCAGGGGAGTCGCTTCACAGGCGGTGAAGCAGGTCTGCAAGTGTCTGTCTTTCTCTCCCCGTCTTCCCCTCCTCTCTCCATTTCTCTCTGTCCTATCCAATGATGACAACATCAATAACAACAATAATAACTACAACACCAACAAAAAGACAACAAGGACAACAAAAGGGAAAATAAATTAATTAATTAAATTTTTAAAAAACTAAGTAAAGAGGAAGTAGGTAACATGAACAGGCCCATCACAGGTAATGAAATTTTAACAGTTATCAAAAATCTTCCCAAAAATAAAAGTCCTGGACCAGATGGTTTTACAAATGAATTCTACAAAACCTACAAAGAAGAACTAATACCTCTACTTTTAAAAGTCTTCCAGAATATTGAAAACACTGGAATACTCCCTTCCAGCTTCTATAACGCCAATTTCACTCTGATACCAAAAGCAGACAGGGACACAACCCAAAAATGAAGACTACAAACCAATATCTCTGATGAACATAGATGTGAAAATAGTGAACAAAATTCTAGCCAACAGGATACAGCAGTATATTAAAAGATTATTCACCATGACCAAGTGGGGTTTATCCCAGGCATGCAAGGTTGGTTTAATATACATAACTCAATCAACATGATCCACCACATCAACAAAAGCAAGACCAAAAACCACATAGTCATATCAATAGATGCAGAGAAAGCCTTTGACAAAATACAACATCCATTCATGGTCAAAACACTATAAAAAATGGGAATAGATGGAAAATTCCTGAAGATAGTGGAGTCTATATATAGCAAACCTACAGCCAACATCATACTCAATGGTGAAAAACTGGAAGCATTTCCCCTCAGATCAGGTACTAGACAGGGTTGCCCACTATCACTATTACTACTCAACATAGTGTTCAAAGTTCTTGCCTTGGCAATCAGGCAGGAGCAAGGAATTAAAGGCATACAGATTAGAAGAGAAGAAGTCAAACTTTCCCTATTTGCAGAAGATATGATACATACAAAAACCTAACGAACCCATCAATTATCTTTTGGATATCATCAGGCAATACAGTAAGGTGTCAGGTACTAGACAGGGCTGCCCACTATCACTATTACTATTCAACATAGTGTTCGAAGTTCTTGCCTTGGCAATCAGGCAGGAGCAAGGAATTAAAGGCACACAGATTGGAAGAGAAGTCAAACTCTCCCTATCTGCAGATGGCATGATAATATACATAGAAAAACCTAAGGAATCCATCAATTATCTTTTGGATATCATCAGGCAATACAGTCAGGTGTCAGGCTACAAAATTAACATTCAAAACTCAGTGGCATTCCTCTATGCAAACACTAAGAAGAAGTTGAAAAACAGAAATTAACTCCTTTTACTATAGCAACAAAAACAATAAAATATCTAGGAATAAACCTAACCAAAGAAGTGAAAGACTTGTATATTGAAAATTATGAGTCACTACTCAAGGAAATTGAAAAAAACACAAAGAAGTGGAAAGATATTCCATGTTCATGGCTTGGAAGAATTAACATCATCAAAATGAATATACTATCCACAGCCATCTACAAATTTAATGCTATCCCCATCAAGATCCCAAGCACATTTTTTAGGAGAATAGAAAAAATGCTACAAATGTTTATCTGGAACCAGAAAAGACCTAGAATTGCCAAAACAATCTTGAGAAGAAAGAACAGAACCAGAGGCATCACACTCCCAGATTTCAAATTGTATTATACGGCCATTGTCATCAAAACTGCTTGGTAAAGAACATGAATAGACATACTGACCAGTGGAATAAAACTGAGAGTACAGAATTAAGCCCCCATAGCTATGGACATCTAATCTTTGACAAAGGTGCCCAGACTATTAAATGGGGAATGCAGAGTCTCTTCAATAAATGGTGTTGGAAACAATGGGTTGAAACATGCAGAAGAATGAAACTGAATCACTGTATTTCACCAAATACAAAAGTAAATTCCAAGTGGATCAAGGACTGGGATATTAGACCACAAACTATCAGATACTTAGAGGAAAATATTGGGAGAACTCTTTTAAAGACATCTTCAATGAAACAAATCCAATTACGAAGAAGACTAAGGCAAACATAAACCTATGGGACTACATCAAATTAAAAAGCTTCTGCACAGCTAAAAAAACTACTACCCAAACCAAGATAACCCCCACAGAATGGGAGAAGATCTTTACATGCCATACATCAGACAAGAGGCTAATAACCCGAATATATAAAGAACTTGCAAATCTCAACATCAAGACAACAAATAAGACCATCCAAAAATGGGGGGAGGACATAGACAGAATATTCACCACAGAAGAGATCCAAAGGCTGAGAAACACATGAAAAAATGCTCCAGGTCTCTGATTGTCAGAGAAATGCAAATAAAGACAACAATGAGATACCACTTCACTCCTGTGAGAATGTAATACATCAGAAAAGGTAACAGCAGCAAATGCTGGAGAGGGTGTGGGGTCAAAGGAACCCTCCTACACTGCTGGTGGGAATGTCAATTGGTCCAGCCTTTGTGGAGAACAGTCTGGAGAACTCTCAGAAGGCTAGAAATGGACCTACCCTATGATCCTGCAATTCTTCTCCTGGGGATATATCCTAAGGAACCCAACACACCCATCCAAAAAGATCTGTGTACACATATGTTCTTGGCAGCACAATTTGCAATAGCCAAAACCTGGAAGCAACCCAGGTGTCCAACAACAGATGAGTGGCTGAGCAAGTTGTGGTATATATATATATATATATATATATATATATATATATATATATATATATACACACACAATGGAATATTACTCAGCTATTGAAAAATGGTGACTTCACCGTTTTCAGCCAATCTTGGATGGACCTTGAAAAATTCATGTTAAGTGAAATAAGTCAGAAACAGAAGGATGAATATGGGATGATCTCACTCTCAGGCAGAAGTTGAAATACAAGATCAGAAGAGAAAACACAAGTAGAACCTGAACTGGAATTGGCGTAATTGGCACCAAAGTAAAAGAGTATGGGGTGGGTAGGTGGGTGGGCAGAATACAGATCCAAGGTTGACAGAGTACCTAGTGGGGGTTGTACTATTATATGGAAAACTGGGAAATGTTAAGCATGTACAAACTATTGTATTTACTGTTGAATATAAAACATTAATTCCCCAATAAAGAAATTTAAAAAAAGAAGAAAAAGAAAAAAGGTAAACTCAACACCGGACTTTTTAAATGAACTTTTTAAATCAACTAAATGTGATTCAACACATAAAATAGAATACTGTTAATATTGTCCAGCATTATAAAGGGAAAAAAAATTGCAATAAACATCATAGATGAATCTTGAGGACATTGTGCTAAATTAAATAAGTCAGTCATAAAGAGACAAAAGCTTCAAGATTTCACATAAATAAAGTCCTGAAAATAGTCAAAATCAGAGACAGAGAGTAACAGTGGCTTCCAAGGGCTGAAGGAAGAGGGAAAGGGTTTCAGCTTTATAAGAAAAGAATTAATTAGGGTGGGGAGAAAGCAGTTAATGGCACTGGGTGATGGTTGATGTCTTCAGAACATGTGGCATTAGTACTATTGTATCACATACTTAAAAAGAGTCAGGATACCAAGTTTTATTGTATATTTTGCAACAGTATAAAAATAAAAATATGCTCAAATTTGAATTAGAATTTAAATAAAGTAATAGCTTCTTACAATCAAAGATAATAAAAATAAAAGTACCTTGCAGTTCTGTAGCAATCGTATGAGATGTTCAAAGCAATTACTGTTAAGAAAAATGGCCTGAAGAACGGGCCGATCTGTGCAATCAAACATGGCTGTGATGGTATCTAGAAAAATAAAAACAAAACAGTTGACAAAGTGAAAAATTTGGATCACAGAAACATTTATTCTAGCCATATGTTAAATACAAGTGTTTCAGTTGACTAGAAATTGCAAGTTATATAGAAAATAGCATAGATAGAGAGAACAGAAAATGGGGCCAGAGAGTGGCCCGCCTGGTTCAGCACACACACTACAGTACACAGGGACCCGGGTTCAAGCCCCTGGTCCCCACCTGCAGAGGGAAAGCTTCATGACTGGTGAAGCAGGGCTACAAATGTTTGTCTCTCTCCCTTTCTAGCTCCCCTCCCCTCTCGATTTCTCTCTGTCTCTACCCAATAGTAAATAAATATTTAATTCCCCAATAAGGAAATTAAAAATAAACAAATAAAGAAAAAGATTTTCTTCTTCTTCTTCTTCTTTTTTTTTTTTGCCTCCAGGGTTATTGCTGGGGCTGGATGCATGCACTACGAATCCACTGCTCCTGGAGGCCATTTTTCTGATTTTGTTGCCCTTGTTGTTGTTGTTATTGTTGCCATTGATGCTGCTGTTATTGCATAGGACAAAGAGAAATGGAGAGAGGAGGGGAAGACAGAGAGGGGGAGAGAAAGACAGACACCTGCAGACCTGCTTCACCCCTTATGAAGCAAACCCCCTGCAGGTGGGGGACCTGGTCTTGAACTGGAATCCTTGAGCTTAACCCGCTGCACTACCACCTAGCCCCCAATAAAAAGATTTAAAAAAAAAAAAAAAGATGTATTTAAAAAGAGGGAGAATAGAAAACAAAGTCTGTACTTATTACTGGAAAAAAAAACGGAATATTTTTATATTTTTATACTTTACTGCTGAAAATCTTGTTGGGGGGGGTCATAAGATTATGTGTATGGCCACCTGCAGGGGAATCAATTCACAGGCGGTGAAGCAGGTCTGCAGGTGTCTTTCTCTCCCCTTCTGTCTTCCCCTCTTCTCTCCATTTCTCTCTGTCCTGTCCTACAACGACGCCATCAGTAACAAAACACAGTAACAACTACAACAATAAAAAACAACCAGGGCAACAAAAGAGAATAAATAAATTAATTAATTAATAATAATAATAAAAAGAATATGTGTATGGTGGGTGGGGTAGATAACATAATGGTTATGCGAAGAGACTCTCATTCCTGAGGCTCCGAAGTCCCAGGTGTGTGTGTGTGTGTGTGTGTGTGTGCGTGTGCGTGTGCGTGTGCGTGTGTGCGCGCGCGCGTTCAATAGGTCTAGTTTAAAACCAAGCAGAGGGGGTCGGGTGGTGGCGCAGTGGGTTAAGCGAATGTGGTGCAAAGCGCAAGGACCGGCGTAAGGATCCCGGTTCGAGCCCCC
This sequence comes from Erinaceus europaeus, assembly GCF_950295315.1. NCBI lineage: Eukaryota > Metazoa > Chordata > Mammalia > Eulipotyphla > Erinaceidae > Erinaceus > Erinaceus europaeus. The sequence continues at coordinate 31,703,487 of NC_080168.1, forward strand.
AGCTTCCCACCTACAGGGGAGTCGCTTCACCTACGGTAAAACAGGTCTGCAGGTATCTATCTATCTTTCTCTCCCCCTCTCTGTCTTCCCCTCCTCTCTCCATTTCTCTCTCTCCTATCCAACAACGGACAACATCAACGACAATAATAATGGCCACAAGGAGGCTACAACAACAAGGGCAACAAAGGGGGAAAAAATGGCCTCCAGGAGCGGTGGATTCATGGTGCAGGCACTGAGCCCAGCAATAACCCTGGAGGAAAAAAAAAACAAAAAAACAAGCAGACATGGCAGAATAAGAACACCAAAGGTAATTGCCACGTATGGTGGAGCAGTGCTATGATGTCTCACCCAGCCCCATCTCTCTTTTTAAAAAGGAAAATTTTTTTTAATATTTAATTTTTATATATGAGTATTATAAATCCCTCACAGACTTAACTGTATTTCTATTATATTGTAAGTAAAACAATAGTGGTTCATTAACTAGATATTACTAAACAGTAACTGGTTGTCTAGCTACATGGTAGGGCACCTGGTTGAGCACACACTGTACCATGCACAAGAATAAGGGTTCGAGTCCCTGCTCCCAACCTGCAGGGGGGACGCTTCATAAGTGGTGAAACACATCTGCAGGTGTCTTTCTCTCTCCTTCTCTGTCTCTCACTTCCCTCTCAATGTCTCTCTTTCCTATCTAATAAAAATACAAAGGGAGGGAGTCGGGGGGGTTAAGCGCACATGGCGTGAAGCATAAGAACTGGTGTAAGGATCCCGGTTAGAGCCCCCGGCTCTCCACCTGCAGGGGAGTCGCTTCACAAGCAGTGAAGCAGGTCTGCAGGTGTCTGTCTTTCTCTCCCACCTCTCTGTCTTCCCCTCCTCTCTCCATTTCTCTCTGTCCTATCCAACAACAACAACATCAATAGCAATAACTACAACAATAAGAAAACAACAACAAGGACAACAAAAGGGAAAATAAATAATAAAAACAGAAAGGGAAAAAAATAGCTGCCAGGAGCAGTAGATTTGTAGTACTGTCACTGAGCCCCAGTGGTTACCCTAGTGGCAAAAATAAATAAATAAATAAATATTAAAAATAACATGTGACCTCTATGAAAATGAGATTTAGGTAATTATCCTATTTGAGATCATGCTATGTTCTGGCTTCTTTTCTTTCAATTTTTTTAAAAGATTTGTTATGAGAGAATGAAAAAGGTAGGGGAAAGAGAGGTCTAGGACATTGATTAGCCCTGGTCTCAGGAATGCCTGGAAATATTGGGGTGCTAACAAGCTGGATATCTCCCCCAGCCCTCGCTCACTCGTAGCAAAGAGATATTTACTCTCAGAAATTAAGGAAAATTTGGCACAAGAAATAGCATAGTTTCTAAGGAAAAAAGAAGCATGCTCTGGGAGTCAGACAGCAGCGCAGCGGGTTAAGCGCACATGGAGCGAAGCGCAAGGACCGGCATAAGGATCCCAGTTCGAGCCCCCGGCTCCCCACCTGCAGGGGAGTCGCTTCACAAGTGTGAAGCAGGTCTGCAGGTGTCTGTCTTTCTCTTCCCCCTGTCTCTCCTCCTCTCTCAATTTATCTCTGTCCTATCCAACACAACGACATTAATAACAACAACAATAATAACTACAACAATAAAAAAACAAGGGCAATAAAAAGGAATAAATATTTTTGAAGTAAATTTAAATATATATATATATAATTGGAACCTAAAGCAGTGGTCCTAAATTCAATCCCTGGCAATGCATATGCCGGAAAGATAATCTGGGGAGGGGTGCTCTCGCTCTCTCTCTCTCCTCTTAATAAAAAAATGATTTTTTTTTTGCCTCCAGAGTTACTGCTGGGTCTCAGTACCTACACCATGAATCCACTGCTACTGGAAGTCACTTTTTCCCCTTTTTCTTGCCCTTGTTGTTGTAGCCTTGTGTGGTTATTACTGTTGTTGTTGATGTCGTTTGTTGTTGGATAGGACAGAGAGAAATGGAGAGAGGAGGGGAAGACAGAGAGGGGAAGAGAAAGACAGACACCTGCAGACCTGCTTCACAGCCTGTGAAGCGACTCCCCTGCAGGTGGGGAGCCGGGGGCTCAAACCGGGATCCTTACACCGGTCCTTGCACTTAGCGCCACGTACGCTTAACCCTCTGTGCTACCACCCGACCCCCCCAAAAATGAATATTTTAACATTTTATCCTCACACACACACAAAATGAATAAAATAAATTTTAATTAGTACTTACTCAGCATTTTGATCTGTAGCACGATGAAGTGGTTTTCCCACTGTCTGGACCTCCTTTGGTTAGGTAAAGCTGAGTGATCTGAATTCAGCAACTTAAAATAGTTCTCCAGAATAGTGCTGGTTTCCACTTGACGCTGATCAGAGCTGCTGGTGAGAAGGATATGTACCACTTCTGTAAGGCACTTCAAAGTAAGTTCTACCTTCCTCCCCACTTCTTCAGGATTTCCATCTTCCCAGGAATCGCAATCTGCCAAAACTCTCATAAGAACTTCCATGGTGGCTGGAGAAATTGCTTGCAAAGCATTCTTCTAAAACATAAGACACATGAAAAATAAAACCCAAGCCTATCAAAAGAACCTGCATATTTACAAAACAAAGAATTTAATACATCTGTATACAATTTCTTTTCTAAATTAGCATATGAAAATTGTAAACAGGCACTTTGCCACAGCTAGTGTTTTACATACATTAACATAGCAAGTTTACACATATTAAGTTTGTTATTTCCTTGTCATTAAGAATTCTGATTCTGATGGTCACTGGCTTCACCCTGCTCATGGTGCACAGGGGTGACTGCACAGCATGGCGTCTTCCACAGACACCCAGCTGTTCGCTGCTTAGGATGCAAGGAGGCTGGGGGTGGGGCTTCTGTCCTGGAGCAGTGATAAGTCCCAAAACAGGTTCATAGAAACCTGGCTTCTCCCCTGGAGGGCAGGCTAGCCATGGTGGTTCACAGGTAGAACTGTGACTCAGGAGTTGGGTTTGAACTTAAAAGTAACTATGTTCAGCTAACTCTTCTCCTTGATCTGCCTGCTTCAGAGGGTGGGGAACTGAACTCTCTAGTGATTATTGTATTGCTAGTTATATGTTTCTTCAGGTGTTTCAATAGTTGTTTTACACATCTCACTGCTTCTTTATTTGGAGTATAGATTATAACTACTGTGAACTCCTTCTGGTTAACTGATCCCCTAATCATTATGTAGTGTCTGTCTTTATCTTTTATTGTATTGGTTATATAAATTCAATGCAATCTCATCACAGTACCAACAAATTTCTTTAAAGGAATAGACTGAAAGTTACAAATATTTATCTGGAATCAAAAAAATCCCCAAGATAGGGAGTCGGGCGGTAGCGCAGTGGGTTAAGCACACATGGCGCAAAGCACGAGGACCGGTGTAAGGATCCCGGTTAGAGTCCCTGGCTCCCCACATGCAGGGGAGTCGCTTTATAGGTGGTGAAGCAGGTCTGCAGGTGTCTATCTTTCTCTCCCCCTCTCTGTCTCCTCCTACCTTCTCCGTTTCTCTCTGTCCTATCTAACAACGACAACATCAATAACAACAACATAGCCGCTATGTTCCATTGCTGGGGAGCCAGAGACGACCCGAACTGCCCCTGCAGCTACAGACAGACTATGACCCACATAGTCAATGACTGCTACCTCTCCAGATTCAAAGGAGGTCTAGAAACTTTACATCATGCTCAACCTGACGCTGTTGACTGGCTACGGAAGAAGGGCAAACGCTAGAAGAAGAAGTAACTACAACAACAATAAAAAACAAAAAGGGAAACAAAAAGGAAAATTAATTAATTAATTAATTAATCCCCAAGATTGCCAAAGCAGTCTTGAGATAAAAGAACAAGACTACAGGCATTACATTACTAGACCTCAAGCTATACTACAGAGCTACTGTAATCAAAACTGCCTGAACTCGAACCAAAATAGAAAGACATATAGACCAGTGGAATAAAACTGAAGATTCAGAAATAGGGCCCTAATGCTATGGCCAACTTATTTTTGACAAAGTGGCCCAAACCATTAAGTGGCAAGAAGGGAGTCTCTTCAACAAATGGTGTTGGAAAAACTGGATTGAAACATGTGGGTGGGGTGAAACTGGAACCATCACATATCACCAAGCATAAAAAATCAACTCTTAGTGGATCAAGGACATGGACATTAGGCCAGAAACTATAAAATATGTAGAAGAAAACATTGGCAGGACACTTCATGGCCTGCGCTTCAAAAAAGCCTTCAAGGATTCAAATCCAAAAGCAAAAATAAAACAATGGGACTACAAAAAACTGAAAAACTTCAGCACAGAAAACAGTACCATTACCCAGACAGAAAGACACCTTATAGTGTGGGAGAAGATCTTTTACACAAAATACCTTAAAGGACTAATCACCAAAATACACAAAGAGCTTAACAAGCTTAGCACCAAAAAAAAAAAAAAAAGCGACCCCATAGAAATAGGCCCAGGAGAGTCAGGTAGTAGCGCAGTGGGTTAAGCACATGTGGTGCAACTCTCAAGGACCAGCTCAAGAATCCCGGTTCGAGCCCCCGGCTCCCACCTGCAGGGGAGTTGCTTCACAGGTGGTGAAGCAGGTCTGCAGGTATCTATCTTTCTTTTTTGTTTTTTTTTAATTTTTTATTAATTTTGTGTATTTATTGGACAGAGACAGCCAGAAATTGAAAGGAAGAGGGGAGGGAAAGAGAGACACCTGCAGACCTGCTTCACCACTCACAAAGCTTTCCCCCTGCAGGTGGGGACTAGGGGCTTGAACCTGGGTCCTTGTGCACTGTAATATGTGCACTCAACCAGGTGCACCACCACCTGGCCCTGTATCTATCTTTCTGTCCACCTCTCTGTCTTCCCCTCCTCTCTCCATTTCTCTCTGTCCTATCCAACAACAACAACATCAATAACAACAATAACTACAATAACAATAAAAACAAGGGCAACAAAAAGGAAATAAATATAAACTTAAAAAAAAAGAAAGAAAATGGAGCCAGGACATGGGTAGACATTACACCAAGGAAGAGATCTAGAAAGCCGATATATGAGAAAGTGCTCAATGCCAATGATCCTCAGAGAAATGCAAATAAAGACAACAATGAGATACTACTTTACACCTGTGAGCATGTCATACATCAGAAAGGACAGACACAACAAAATGTTGGAGAGGATGTGGGGGGAAAAGGGAGGCTTCTGCACTGTTGATGGGAGTGTAAAATGGTCCAGGCATTGTGGAAAGCAATCTGGAGACTTCTCATCACACTGATAATCGACCAACCCTACAACCCAGCAATTTCTCTCCTAAAATTTACCCAAAGGAATCAGAAATGCCTATCAGAAGAGACCTGTGAATACCTATGTTCATAGCAGCACAATTTGTAATTGCCAGAAACTAGAAGCACCCTAGATGTCCAACATCAGATAAGTGGCTTAAAAAACTGTGGTATAGGGAATCAGGTAGCACAGTGGGTTATGTGCAGGTGGCACAAAGTGCAAGAATCAGCGTAAGGATCCCGGTCAAGGCCCCCTGCTCCCCATCTGCAGAGGAATTGCTTCACAGGCAGGTCTGCAGGTGTCTGTCTTTCTCTCTCCCTCCTCTCTCCATTTCTCTCTGTCCTATCCAACAACGACGACAATAATAACTACAACAATAAAACAACAAGGAAAACAAAAGGGAATAAATAAATATTTAAAAATTGTGGTGTAGAGGCGCTCCTGCTTACAATGCCTGGGTTCAAGCCCCAAGTCCCCACCTGCAGGGGGAAAGCTTTGCAAGTGGTGAAGCAATGGTGCGGGCATTTGTTTCTCTCCCTCTCTAAATCCCCCTTCCTCTCAATTTCTGACT